>NW_008751885.1:128942-176147 GCF_000715545.1 Opisthorchis viverrini | reverse complement strand
TGTCTCTCATCGCATCGGTTTCATTTTTTTTGGCTACTGTTAGGGAAAGTTGATTGCGGCGCTCGTGTAGCTGCTGTTCTGCTCGTTCCGTAGCTTCCAGTACACGATCTGCTTGTTGACGAAGCCTAGAAACGGATTGGCTGGTAGAACGATAAATTTCATCCAATTCCTTTAACTTTGTAGCCCCATCTGGTTCCTCGGGACGTAATTCGTCTGTTCTTTCCACTTGATTGTCACTATGCATAGTCACACTGTGGTTACGTTCAAATTCCACCTCGGACTGTGAATCACGATAGCAGTTCTCCCGAATGACTTCTTCGTCACTTTCCAACTCATCCAGGATGCCATCAGCCAATGGCATCAGGGGGGAATCGGAGCGATAGGAACATACGTTGGTTGAGTATGAGTAATTTTTTATATGGGACGCAAGAATACTCTCGTCACCGTTTTCTCTGGCTTCCGGGCTGGATATGAACGAACCCTGGCTTACTGCACGCTCTAGGTTTCGTGGGTAGGAAATGGGAGTGAAATACAGAGTCAGCTGAATAGAACAAGACAATTTTGTATGCTATAGTACTGAGGTTGACAATGGACAGCGGCAAGCGCAGTAAGGTGGCGCAGTAAGTAGTCAGTAAAGTCCTCGAGCCATTAAAAACCAAAAATCTATAGTTTCACTTCTAATTATATAATCACGTGGAGTCTGGAAAAGATCCAGCCACAAATCACACCGACCAATTAGCTTGCCTTATCCAAACCGATAATTTCTTTCGAACAGTCTGACAACGCACGACCAGGCACAAGAGACAACCTCATTCCTTATTACAACACGTCAGCATTGCTTGGAGACAGAAACCTGAACGATAGGTGAGCCTGATCAATAAACTGACTTTTGGCAGCTTTTCCACTGTCCAGCAAGAGTGCTCATTCCAGCAACCCGAATCAGAGGAAATCAGTGTAATTCTTCAACCGTTAAAACCAAAAATCTATAGTTTCACTTCTAATTATATAATCACGTGGAGTCTGGAAAAGATCCAGCCACAAATCACACCGACCAATTAGCTTGCCTTATCCAAACCGATAATTTCTTTCGAACCGTCTGACAACGCACGACCAGACACAAGAGACAACCTCATTCCTTATTACAACACGTCAGCATTGCTTGGAGACAGAAACCTGAACGATAGGTGAGCCTGATCAATAAACTGACTTTTGGCAGCTTTTCCACTGTCCAGCAAGAGTGCTCATTCCAGCAACCCGAATCAGAGGAAATCAGTGTAATTCTTCAACCGTTAAGCATAATGAAGAAACTAATGAGGTTCATCCTTCCGTCAATCCACTCGTCCCTAGCCAGGCAGTTTTTGCTTTATTCATTCTTTACTTGATTGATTTTAACACTAAAAACAGAAGCGAAAATCCAACGACATTCTTTTTCTAGGCTGTAAACTTAGAAGTAAAATCGAGCAAAGGATTTCACTTTTAATCCTCGGAGTACTGACAAATTCGCCACCTTAAGAGTAGTGTATTCTGTCAAGAAAACAGCGCAATACGTCGAAATGGTACCAAGTGAAACAGGACGCGGTTTTTGCGCAACATTTTCAGCTGAGTAGTATCATCAGTGACTGTTCAGCTTGTATTCACTCAATTCTTCCGATAAAATCAAATTGGTTGGCAAACGAGAAAATTTCGGGAATCGCGTATATTTTGGTACAAGTCAAACGTGAAGTTGACCTTGAGGAGTATGCTTGTCTTATGATTTCCAAGAAGCGCAGAATCGGCCGTGGGTTGTTAAGGCACTCATAGCACTCTTGTAGGAAGCATCTCCCGGAACCAATGAAGAGAAAGTAAGGGAAGAAAATGCATTTGAAAAAGAATGGTCAGTTAATTCTTCATTCATGTTGACCGATTCTCAAGTTTCTGCGAAGGTAAGCAAGCTCAAATAGACATGTAAATAATAATAATAATAAAAACCTAAAAACAAACGCTTTTACGTGAAAAGGATTTCTAGGGTAAGGTAAGTGCGCTCATCGTGATCCCAAAAGAGTGTTTGGGAAATTGGTACGACAACACATGATAAACTTTGGGAAAAACGGTGTGGTGTCTAACACAAGACACAAGAGAATGATTACCTGCTTAGTGAAGACTCTTTCGAAGGTAGCAAGGTATGGGCTCATGAGAGGGGTCACAATGCAAGAAGATGGGCTCAAATTATGCTGGAGCTCTTGCAAACAGCAGAAGTCATGGGATTCTGGAAAGCCTTGTTCAAGAACCCCCCCTGTTGTTGTGCAATTACGCAGTACAAAATATGAGTACTCAATGTTAGTGGTAACGCATTCGGAACTTAATTCAAAAAGGACTTGTCACGGATTGTAGTGGAACTATTTATTCGAACGACCATTTACCGTTCACTGCTTGCAGTGAACGGAGCAAGCGGTTTTGTACTGTTGATGTGCTTCTGGCCACGTTACTATGCCAAGGCCGATGACAATGTCGGAACGGAAATTTCGTCAAGGACTACTACAAAATAATATGTACGTGTGTTGTCGTAAGTTGCTGTGTTATAATCTGCTTTCCGCTACAGAGGAGGAGAACATATAAGTGGTTTGGAATTCCCCTCAGTGTGACTTACGGGGTAAATAATAAGATCCTGAACTGATTTCAGCACTTGAAATAAACAGGCATGTTCGGTCATGGAAACGGAGATTGAGGCTATTCGATCTAGCTTCCATGATTCTGGGGCTCCCCCAGATTACACAAGTTTAGCGCCCAATAAAATATTTAGCTGAACTCTTTGACTACTTGCTGTTTTGTCAGTAGCTGCAACAAAGATGAAATAACTGGCTGTCCTGAGCTGAATTCAGGACAAGTCGACGGTGCTCACGGTAAGGTTATCCTGCAGGGAAGCACTGTCTCTACGGCATACAGCAAGTGACTCCCTGATGAAAATGGTTTCAGCCATTAGGAACAGGTTTGTTAAAAATATGAACCTTGCGTTATTTTTTCTCTTTTGTGTCGGCTGTTGTACAAAAACTTATATTGCCACCAGTGGTTGGTTAATCCATTCAGTTTTCACATGATAATATAGGTCCCATGTTAGCGCAGTCCATAAGCGGTAATTTGGAAGAATCTTGGTAAGAATATTCTTAACGTTGTACCTATGCGAGCGTCTGCAACCCATCATTTTGAAACAGACATTGCCTTTTACTAAACCATCATTTTGAAACAGAAATTGCCTTTTAATTTAATCTGGTGAAAATTACTTCACATGAGGTTATTATGTGGTCGTTCATATGTACTTATGTACCTAGATTATCAGTCACTTGATAAAAGACTTTAAACACGAAAAACGGAAACTGGGAATCCGGCAGTGCGTGCAGAATTACGTGACACTTTGATGCCCAGATTCTGAGTTATCAGTCAATGCAACTAAGACTACAGAATACCGGGGCTGATGAAAGTGCAAGGACCATCAGTTCGTGACCACTGGCAAGTTTAAGAGGTGGAACTAGAAGTCTGAAAAAACGACATATGAGAGAAAACAGCGTCGTGAGCCTCATGGTACTATCCTAGTTATGATGAGAGCAGACTCTCACTTGGCATGGCACCTGAACTCTTCATATTGTAAACGTCATGATATTTCCACCCCACTACAGGCCGTTAGCGTCCCACACATCCTCCTTCCCGATTCATAGCCCTGTCATACGGGATTCTCTTACCCTCTCTGTGCCTTTGAACCATCAGTAACGATCCAGGTGAAGCATGGCACAGTCCTGTACAACACAGTTTGCCGAAGAATGTCATAAAATGGAATCAATCGTGTTTCTCGTTGAAGCCAGTTCAGTTTGAACTCCAATTTCGTGCTCGAGTATGATATGAGAATGGGCTCATCTGATGGACCCAAGGTAGGGTGAAACTGGTGGTGAGCTGTTCGGAAATTTGCATCAACCTCATAACAGCGATCATCAATATTACACAGGTGTCGCCCTATCCGTCGGTTAGCCATAGGAGACATCACCACTCTCAACTACTCTCATTGCGAGAGTAAATTCTCATCGGGAAGCGACAACTTTTTAATAACATCATGATCTGATCCCCTCATTATGAGCTTCAGGGTGAACGCAACTATTTTAGGCCCTATGGCCGTACCAATGACTGTGAACCCAACCACTCACGTAACTAATGTTATCAGTTACAATACTAAACGCCTAGAATCCGAACGCTCGATGTGAAATTTGGTGGATGCTGGATACCGGAGCCTTGTCTAACCTTCGTATGGTAGTTTATCGTAAGGTGCAATATTCTGGCACACAATGCCTATAAAGTAAAAGTACAATCACCGAGGAAACTGGAAGCGGGTGGTAAGAAAAGCCTGTAAATTAGGGTTTTAGTACGTTCCGAAAAATGGCGGATGCGTGAGTAAGAGGAAAATAGAAACAGCCTAAATGATTTATTTGGCTGAGTTCCAGGTGAGTCTGTCGGAGGACTAAGTTTGTTTGCATATGAGTGTATTTCACTAATTTCTACAATTCGGTTACCAGTAGAACATAAAGTTGACAAAAACTCGGGGGCTGCGCCTACGTGATCAGCCACAAGAAGGGTAAAACCGGTCGTGTGTTGCCGGAAAATTTTCGGCGACCTTATGACTAGTGCGTTACGTCTATGAAATATAATATTGTTCTGCTTTCGAGGATGCAGTGCACTCATTGAAAATTGGTGTACCGGTGTTATTTCAGTGAACTGGTTAGACAGTTTGACCTTTGGTTTTGATGTAATAAGATATCATGGAAGCCATTTGTCCAGCGTAAAAAGAAGAATTCTGCGCTGCAGATAACTTAGGTTCTCTTGTGATTCAAGCACGTAAATACTGCCATTATACTATATACTATGAGACCTCTATGTCTGCAAGTTTAAAAAGGGAAAAAATTTATGTAGGTTCTGATCAGTCATTCATCTTCTGATGATCTTGTACAAACCAATCAAAATTTACTGCTTCCTGAATTGAAACATCCTAATTTGGTAACTGTCCTCATCAAATTTAAACCCATGTTAGGTTTAGCTCCAGATCAATCGTTTGATTTGACTTTCACAAATTCTGGGAACACGAGAGAAATCATTGAAAGCTGGACGGTTGGACAGCTCTAGATATTCAGATTAAGGCAACAAATTACAATGAAACAAATCAGGTACCGAACGATCGAATCCTTGGCTTGAAATCTGCCACAAACATAGCATAAGATATCCGGTATTACTAACCGAAAAGGATGCGGTTCAAATCCACTGTACGTTTTGCTATGTTCCTGCCTAAAGAGAGACAGCCTGCAAGGATCCCTGTCCCTAGTCACTTGAGTTCCGTGTACCATTGCCTTGTGAATGCTGTCACACCCAAGAAATTCTGCAAAGGGGCATCCCATTGCGATAGAATGAGGCTCACATCAGCACCATGGCTCGTGTATCTCATTAGCTTATCAGGCTGCATGGTCTTCCGCATTGAATTCTTCGGTAATTAGCCATAATACAAATGCCGTCTCTAGATCCCTGAAATGGAAGACGGAGCACGTACGACTACTCTAGCAATTACACATCGACTGCTGCCATCACACGATTCGGAATTTCAGCCAAAGGCTGGAGATCATAAACGTATTTGTCACCCGGATTGTTCGATATGGCAGTGGTTCAGATATCAGACAAGCATCAGTTGTACCATAAGAAGTAATCCGGAACATCAGCCGTTACCTGATATCACTAGATTGGGGTACTCATTCACGTCCGTTATTAATACTTTCACTATTCATCAACCTCACCGTTTTGCTTTGACCCTGTGTAGTTCACTACTGCTACATGATTTATGCCTGGTGGCAACATGCAGTCATTCGTGCACTCCTGCGGCTTGTTGCACCGTATAGCGATCATATCAAAGACCACAATAACTTTTGGGATTATTTCCACCCTATTTTCAAAGTTTCACTTTTAAGTGCAACCCCAGTAATATAACTTTCCGTAATCGAAATTGGCAAACCACTTAAAAAATAATATACCTTGGAGATAGAATTCCTCTCAGCTACCAGATGGCCACCTGAATAGTGTGCTTCTAGATGAGCTTTGGAACCAGCAACACCATAATGATCATATTTGTCATAATTGATTAATTGGGAAAGCCTCTTTCGCAAATAGCATCTGCATGTGTTTCTCAAGCACATCATTTCAGCCAACTTTCACAATGGATATAATCACATGGGTTCAGGTTTTGTGCTGCAGCGGTTGCTCTGTAATGACAGTGAGCAACTATGAGGAATAAAAGGAATTTGTACTTTTATCAATCGACGTTCAACTGTAAACCACCGAGAAGTGTTAGTGGATAACGTAGAACTGTATAAATTTGGGGTGGGGCTGGAGCACCGTTATACTAAAATACATCTTACCGACAATCCGAACACACAGCATACCTGGTTAGGCAAGCCAGAATTAAAGACTAATGTGTTAATTTGAGCATTCATACGAATCGACATCTATGTTAATCACTGGCTTTCCCCTGTGCTTCTCTTCACAATACCTAGTATGAGGTCATCAGCTAGAAAATGTTCAGGTGCACGCTTCTGGGAAAACGTCGTTTGTTCGGTTTGTGAAGACAATGAACTGCCAGGTCCTGTCAATATTTATGACTGTGCATGTCTCAAGCCGTTTGTGATTCACGGAAATGCAAAGACGTATGTTGCATTCTGGTAAGTATCTCCAATAATTTCACACCTCCCAGACACATTGAATGACAATCAGCGGAACATCCAAATACATTCCGTTTTGGCAAAAATGTGACCTGACGACGAATGACCTCTGACCGTAGCATTCTGTTCGAAGTACATTGAGTCACAGATCGCAGATAGGGACGTCCTTAGGACTTTGTTTGTCAAGTTAACGCTGTCTTTTTCAGCACAATCTGACATTCCCACACTGGACATGGTCAAAACAACAGTAGGTTCATACAAGAATGACTGACCTGTCAGTTTGGCAACCTTGATTCAAAAGTCAAACTAGGTCACCAAGTCCTAATACTTGTGCTCAGCAAAAAGTAAGGTGAAAACTGGTCATATTGATTGCGAATGACGGAATCGTAATGTTGCTGAAAGGATGCAACATTATCAAGCTAACTTGATGACCAGTTACATGAACTGGGGAGAATATCTGTCTTCCGGAACCAAAAACACAACACTGTTATCTATTTTCATTCTCATCAATCACTCTTCACATCTCCACTGGTAGCTGGATCCTAACCAGTGAACAATAAATAATCAAGTGGCTGGTGCATAAAAGTTATGCCAATCACATTACCTGAAATAAAACGGTTCTCGGTGTAAAGTGGATGTTTTGACAAACGCGCTGTGTGGTACCGACGGCCTTTGTGATGGGACACTTTCATCCGAATATGATCTCCTGGTGGGACTGGAGAAGAACGGAAAGCACCTGATGAGGGCCACGTCAACGGAACTGTGATCGGTTCACCATCCATGGAATCCCTTCCATCAGAACCCTTCTCGAAACAGTTGTGCTCATTGTGTTCGAAAATCATCCTCTTGTCGTTTGTTAGCAGGTGCGTGGAAGCCAAATCCGCAGCATAGTCCCACTTCAGGGGGTCTTCAGTGCCAAACTCATGATCAGAGACAGAATACGAGATACCCGGACAGTTTTCAGACCGAGATGCAAGTGTCGCACACAGTGCGGTAGGCGTACCGGAGCCATTGTGTTTATCATTCACACAGTTGAAAGAGGTCTTGTGAACGAAAGAACCGAAAAGCGCAATGTGGATATCATATATTATAGTGCTTAAAAACGCAAACATAATACCAGTCACATTTCTCACAGCAAGGAGAAAGTAAATTGATATTTGTCTTTTGTTCGTTTTTGGAAACACAAAAACTGACTTACGCAAACACGAGCTGATAACCGTTTTACCTGCGTTTCCAAAGATCCGTTTTGCTGAGGCACTTCTTCTGCCTTTTGGGGCGTTGTCAAGCTGCCAAGAACGGGTGTGGAAAACGTGTTTTCTGAACGGTCGAGAACGTTCCGTTTCTGTCCTAGCACAGCTTCATACGAACTGAACCCAGTAGGAGTGAGGTCAGATGCCTGACAATTCCCACGAGATTGAGAATGAACTGGAGACATAAACGATGTCTGTAAATGGGAAAAAACAACGTGAGATTGTTGCCAGAACTTCGTAGTAAGCTGAAATACGAAGGCCTTCTACAGGAGTATTGGTGCACTTTAGTGTTTGATAACATCATGCAGCTTTCCTTATGAAAAAACGAGACTTTTGATAAATAGAGTTACTCCACTCTGGAGAACCACCTCATCAGATCAAAAGCAGTCCCCTCCAAAGGACGGTCTCTTCGAAGTTTGCTGGTGGATCACTATTCTCTCTGAATCGTTTTCTGCATTTATTGAAAGACACGCAAGTTCCGAACTGCTGTTACACGCAGGTACTCGAAACCTAATCTCGTTGGAGGTAAGGCATCCCCCGAGATCATCTAAGATGTTCTCATATCTCAACTTCGCCTGACCAACCCTATCCCCCCTCAGTTCCTCGTGGAAATTCTTGCACATATTCAAAACGATCATCTAGTTTAGTGAGCATCTCCCCGAAAGAATATCTATCAAACACATCTTATTAATGAAGCTTTATAGCATTGCTTTTTGAAATGGATCCAGATCAGAAGTGTCCCAGTGAGATGTGAACTTTTTTCACAACGTGCACAATAAGGGAATCGAACGTGACCTAAAACCTCAGTCGCCCTAGATTTTGGAATTCAACTTAGGAAACGAGTTAACATTATCTAATTCCGGTTGCATCAGAGTTCGTGAATAGTTATCATGTTCTTCATAAAGACCGACCACAAGTTTAGATAAGTAGTCTGACTATACACCAGCAGTGACTGATGCAAACAGAACCCATCTTTTACAGAACTGTTTTTTAGAAGTTTTGGGCGTTTTCCTGGGTAATTATGGTCTCCACATGAAAATCTTTTCAAGGTTATCACTCGACACACACACAGGTACAAGCAAATGGTCAAGTCCTCAAAATTATCACCTATCGTGCGTCTTTGCACGTCAAACTCGCCCGTTACAAATATTCGCAAACCACAGCTTTTCTCTGTTATCCGCAGAACCAATTCGGACATCTTGATGTGTAGGTTGCCAGTTAGGAAGGTGTCGCTGATTTCATGGTTCCGTCGTCAAGTATTCGTGGCACTGAAATGCTGTTCGGCAGTAACATACAAGCCTTCTCAGTGTGCTTCTGGCCAACGTCGTTTGTTGTTGCGGTAATCCGCAATTACTTGTCTAATACAGCTTGCGAACTAGAGTCAAGCACCCTAACCCGTAAACATAAATTGTCAAGTTATTTGCAACAAGATTCCCAGGTATCATAAATGGGATCAGAATGAGCATGACACCTCATACCCAGTCTCGTCTACGCTTTGTCGCCAAACGGCACGCTTGACTGCACATATGACGAAACCACTCACAAAAGTACACGAACCGAGTGTTTAGTTTGCTCTGCCCACCAACCGTCTCTTCAATTTGTTAGTATTCGGAAGGAGGGAGTTACCCGGTTTCGTGTCGGACAAGCGGAGCTGGCACATCTATGACCTCAGCTGAGTGAAATTTCGACAAAGACCTGCTCAAAAAGCAGTCTAAATTCGGAGGCCAACTTTACACAGTCTTAAAAATTAGGATTCTGTAAGGGGCAGGGTTAGTTTCTACCCGGGTGGTCCTCCTAGAGAGAAAAAGTTGCAATAACAAACAACAGTGACGCCGTTGTGCCCTGGTCAGTCGAAGTGATAAGAATCGTGTGTGCGTGATTTTGAGCATTGGGTCACTCGGATGACACGTTTAACAGCAGCTAGGAATGTGGGAGGTTGGGGGCGTAACTTCGCGTTGGAGAAGCTCAGAAACTCACACATTGAAAAGCTCCAAGGTGTAGGTGATAGCTACAATGAAGATGAAAGGTTGGCTTCATACGTGTGAACGTGAGAAATGTACACCTACGATCCTTTGTGATTTGTTTATTCATGCTGACTGATTTACTTTTATAGTCTAGGAAAGCAAACATACTAATGGAACTTAACAAATAAAATCAAAATAATAAGCACTTTTGGTCCCGGAGGCCAAGACTAAGGAGCTTATTTTTTTTAATATTGACATTGCTCATTTTTTTACTATCCTTACAGCCGAGGTTTGTGAATTCGCATCATTCTCGCCATCATCCACTACCCCTTCCGGAGTGCGTCGCCTATTATATCCCAGGTCACTGGCTTGTTGAGAAACAGCAGAAACCGCAGCGTTGTCCGTTCGCGTAACCGGACTGCATGCTGACGAGGATTGCGGCGATGGAGTTTGGGTTGGTAGCTGGAGTCCGAATCGATTACGTGTTGGTGGTGTTGGTGTTGGCACACTCTGGGCTGAGTGTTGATGGCTGATCTGTGCAAATAAATAGGAATCAATCACAGTATTAACAAATTTCCAGTAATACGAAGCGTCATCTTTCAGTAATGGTGAACTAGCGCAGGATTTATGCAGTCATCTGACGGGACTTTATTTGTATTCGGTTGTTTTTCAGCGCCCTCCGTCTGAATTGGGTGGAATATGAAGGGAGGCTTATACGCAGATATTCATGATATTCGGATATGCATGATTCACATACACGAGCACAATTTCTTCGCCAGTCCTAGTTACTTACGTCGTAATAGAACTTGAATAGAGTAACTGATCACGTATGGTTATCTTACAGTAAAAAAACTCCAGCGATCATTGGGAACTCTGGAAGTATTGATTTGTCGTGGATTACCTCAAGCACGAATCGGCTGTTGGATGTTTCAGTGAATGGTACCGTGTACACATCGAAGGATAACCCATGAAGTAAGTCAAGCCAATCATAGCGAAAAGGAGTCCATTAATATGAAAGATCAGTGTGCCACTTCTGCTCACGGCATAAAGCATTTGAAATAATAGTCAGTAGATATGGGCTTACAGTGCTTTTATTGTGTGAGTAAATCAGGTGTTCGTCTTCAACCAAAAAAGCATTTTGTTAGGGCTACTGGCAAGATCATAGGCAAACAGATTTTAGCGGTGCAGAAAAAGTTTACATGGCCCTATCAAAAAAACAAAAGGTGCAGATTCCCCACTTAGACGGGACTCTAAACCACTCACATGTGAAAACCTCGAACAAGATGAGGACGGAACCGAAGTTCTCATTGTTAGGGCTGAATATGTTGACGTCACTTCATCATGACTTTCTGGAGCGTTCGGTCGATCAAAAACATGGTCTGTGAAAACCACATTAGATACATCCGGAGAATGAAAATCGGTTGGCGAGTAAAGATGGTAATATTTCGAAGGCGGATAGAACGCCGTAGATTCGCTTTTTTGTATACCTGACATGATCGATCGGTGTGTGTCGAATTGGGGTGAACACAACGATGTTGATAATATAGTAGAAGTAGCGCCAGTTGGATCTCTGGTGTCAACGGCAAGGATTGAAGCAGTGGACATCTGAAACAGCGCAAATAATCAAAGCTTAGTGGAAACGAGAACCAAAGCAGACAAATGAAGTGATTTGGCCATTGCCTTCAACGCCTGGTTCTCATTTCCTTAGTGGGTAAATAATTCTTCGAAATCGAAAACCTTTTTCACTGAGGTCGTTCGTCTCTATAGAAGCTATCATCTCTAGCAAGTGTGCAGACATTTCACAACCAAGATGCAGTATGACCGCCTTCGGATTGCAATCACAAAGCAAACGATTGAGAGAATTAACCGTAGCGGATAGCCCAGCGTATGAATTCAGTCAACTACAAAATAGTGGTACCTGGATCAAGTAAAATCTCACCTAGCTAGTATCTAGCGGAAATGTTATTTACAAATTCTTGGTTGCTTCGTTGAAGATGCTACCGGTTCAGGCTGACAACTGATCTTGGTGGTGCGCTCTCCGATACTTCACATGCAGAGCGTCTGGATGGAATGAAACTATCCCCCTAGTACTACTCCAATTAAGAGATGATCCGCTTGATTCTTTCCACCAGCTACTGATGATGAGGTGGCGTGATGAATAACTGGGATAAGCAAGTATAATACATCAGAAAGGCTCAATAAACATAAGGGATGACAAGAACCAGGAATTCATGGTCAAAGCAAAGCCCTTTCAAACTTTTCAGGCTTTTGTATAGTGTCTGTATAAGAGGGGGCAGAGGGTCACGTGGATATGGGCTTACTAATCAAGAATAACGTGGCCAAAATACTAACGGTAAGTCCAGACTAGTCTGAGAGTCACCCATATGGAAAACACAAAACGGATGATTGCTGCGCCTGCGGAAAAATTCCGGATATGCAAGTTTATTTGGATGATTGGAATTGCAAATGATGAGGTTGGACCGACCTGGTGACCTATAGTCAAACAATGCCTACCAGTCGAGGACTGTGTCCAGGCAAATGTGTTCAGTTTTTTGCTGCAATATGCTTTTAAGCCCATGGGGTTGTTGGTAATTTGGCAGTGAACAACCGATTGGTTCGTGTTAAAACAAAGTGCGTGCATGTACCACTTTATATCTTTCTACTTAGTTGTTCACATAGGACCCTTGAAACAGGGTCCGAGGAACCGCCTACTCAGAATTGACACAGAACAGAACACAGAAAACTGGCTAGCTCGATCGTTTTACTCTATGGTGTCAACATGTCTCAAGTATATGACAAACCTCAGGAAAAGCGAAATATCTCAGCGATGATATCCGTAAGAAAAGGCAACCCACAGAGTTCACTTATTGGCCCGACCAAGGGGAGCTAGGATCCACTCAGATTAAACGTTCAATTAACTGGTTCCGTGCACTCTCATCGTCGGACTTCAGAGTCGACCATGGAAAGCTCACCAAATATCGAAAATGTTAGGAAAGCCATTCACGTCCATATGTAGAAGGGAAAGTGAATTTCAGGTGAACTGTCTCAGACGGGTAAGCTCCAGAACTGTGTTAGTTACGAGCCTGATCCAAGAGTATTGATACCATCAGTTTACTCCGTTGTCACGGTTGGCAACAGTTTACCAGCTTTAAACCGTGTATCAAGAGCACATTGCTTCCAGCTGCTACAGTTCCGGTCGCCGAAAAAACGTGGCAGCATGAGAGATGCATTCAGACATTGGATGCGGTGGCAATTAGTTGATAATTAATTATTCGAATCGTCTAAAGAAATGGGAAAATGGACACGCACGCATTGAAGACGGTAGCTTTGGCACACGAGAGCTCCTGGCTAAATGATTATTGCATTTCTGCTAGTGTGACTAACTAAAATCGTTCAGCTGTAGCCTAGCTGCCATGCCACCCAAAGTAAGCACGAGGAGTGGGGTACTGCCAGGTTACCCAAGTCTGAACAGGAGAAGTCGGGAGGTGGAGGTCGGGTTCGAAACACAAACCTTCCAGTCAGTAAATTTGCACTCTAATCACGGAGCCATCTTGTCTTCGCGTCACTAACTACTGGTTAGTTGGGCTTCAGAGCCCCGATTCGAGGAGAAAACAGTTCTCTGGCGTGTAAACTACTTCTGCTATCATGGGTAATCCATACAGTGTGGGTAGCTCAACCATGGCCGAAGAGTTCCTTTTTTCTTAAACTACCTTACCCATCCTTGGATTACCAGTCTGATTTTCCTACCAGGCCCGGCAAATGCCTCGGAGACATCGATGATCAAACACCGAAGACATGATAGAGGCAACACGCACAGGTTATTATTCAGATCTATAACTGAGCATAAGCTGCACTGTAGCGGTGTGTATTTGGCATCTGACAGACAAACTGACGTCGCACAGGCGCCATAGGTGACGGGTGTCGACGAATTAATCTGAATTCCATATCCGAGAAGGGATCTTGTCTCAAGTCAGCCAACCGGAATTTACATAAGCACCAAGGTGAGCAAATCTGTCTGCCACATCGATTGGTTAATCTGCTATTGTCCAGTTTGTAGCAACACTTTAGAAGCCATATCAAACGGTGTGGCACAGTTATCTAGGCTAGGCTAATGACTTGCTTTTCATTGCCTCTGAACTAAGGAGCACTATAACTTGGGTGTACAACGTCTGTGAGTGAATGCTCCGCAGTACTTATATGTTGATAAGGAATGGTGAGAGGAGACAGCTTTGGTGTACACCACAAGAGGTGAACTCAGGTAAGAGCTGGATACATATCCCTACGCACTCACGGAGTTTGGCATAGCGTGCCATTGTAAAGGATCAAGTGTTTTTCGTTAAGCCGCCATAGTTTTGGAAAATCTACGTGTTTGAAAGCAGCTTGCGGATCAGGAAAATTGGTCACAGTTGGAAGTTTAAAAAGTGGAGTTGTTCAAGAACCTGTGCCACAATTAGTATTTTCGGTCAAGACAAAATCCGGCTTGATTCTCACAACCTTGTCTTCCAGCTAGCATAAAATAGCGTCACAGAGTGACTCAGGAGCTAGGCTTTCAAGACTGATGCCACGAAAGTTTTCTTGCGAGATTATTCTGCCTTCATTGCTAACTAGGATGACGGTCAAGGCACTTTGTTTCACCGGTGTTCGAGTTTCGGTCAAAAGCTCCCTGCTCACTACGTTTTCATCAAATTCAGAAATTTCTGTCTCTATAACGTCCCGACTGAGTGTCTTGTCACGCCAAAAGAATGTTTTACGGTGGGTTGGTTTCGGTTTTCCACCAAGAAATAGCCCAGTAGGTAAAGAGGAGGTTACTATCCGAAGGTCTGTAGTTCAAATCCAACACCATTATCCTGACGTCTTCTGTCGAGACTTGAGCAGTCTGGCATTATCTCGAAACTTATGCTTCCTTCGGGTAGTGTGGCAGCTAGATACCCAAAAGATGTTACAGCTGGACGGTTTCGACTTTTTTCCATTCAAGCTCGTTATCTTCCTACTGAAGTTTTGTTGAAGGAGGCAAGCTAAACTTATGTTTAAGTGTTTGGCCAAACGCTCAAGACAGTAGTTTTGCGAATCACTTACTGTTCCGCCTTTCGTGATATTTCGCCAACACCTGCAGCAAAAGCCCATTTTATCATTTGGACCTTCGAGCTTTACCAGTGTCCCCTGCCATTCTTTGAGCTCCCAACTACCAGACGTTTGAGGAATCTGAGCGCCAAGTCTTTTGTGGCTGTATACAGCTTTTATTTAGTTGAGCCGGATGACTTGGGTAGACATTTCTAAGGGCGTAAGACACTGCTCCTTTAAATCCCTTGGGTGTGTATATCAAACAATATCCATTGTCAGCGCAGTTGCAGGTTTCCAGCAGCCTCTCAGTTCAATGTGTTCGATATTGCTGAGCCACTGAAACTCATTGAAGTTGATGAAAAGAGGTGCCATAATTCGGCAAGCAAGCTGATTGTCTCTCAGGGCCGAAGTTGTGTAATTGGGAAGGCGGCGATTATCGACCCGGATGAGTTTCATGGTTAGTGCTGCCAGGTCACAATCTCCGTATTTCGATTGTTTCCACCCAGCACCGAACTGAGAAAAAGGAGCTGTGCGATGCGTGCTGTATTCTGGTGTGCGGTATAACATTCCAGTACAACTTCTGAGGCACCAGTAACTCTTTCGTCGGAGGACAGTCCTCTTCCGAAAACCACCTGACGTACCTCGGCATCGATAACTTGGCGTTCTCATCAGACCAAGCCAATGCTCCGGAGATAACGACGGTCAAAGACCGACAGCTTAACACTTCAACATTACCAAGAACGGAAGATTTTTGGTAAATAATTTAAAGAGTTGCTCCCTATTATCCGTACGCTAAGCAATGACTCCGAATCTACCATCGAGCTATGGTTCTTTTAATATCCAATTTAGGGAGTTCAATTCACTCGCCAGGATGACAGTATCCATCCCTCCTGTCGACCAAATCAGTCGTGACAGACCTCGCATCCCCATCTTTCTCGGGCTCAGAAATACGGTCTGTTAGGTCGTCTGCTGGCGCATCAAAGAAACATAACTTAAACCACCAAGCTGCTTTGAGCTTAAATGAAACGGACAAACATACAGCACAGTCAATCATTGATCAAGGTAATTCAATACCCAAAGAGCGAAATGTAGGATATATGAGCTCACTTTAGTAACTTGTAGCGCACGATCAAAGCGGGCTCACGTGTGTTTTAAAAAGTAAAATACGTCGGCATGAAGGGGAGGCAACGTTTTGTCAAGAGGTGCTTATTGTCCAATTTGACAAAGAGTAAAGACACTAGAAATTGAGATGCAGGCAGGAACTTTTGAGTTAACCAAGGGGTTATTTTGACTCGAGGGACTGATTACGGAACTGGAAGGTAGAATGTCCACAGTAGACCAAATGAACTGTAGTGAGGGGCGTGAGTGGGAGCAAGTGAAGGGAGGGATGTAAGGGAGTAGTGCTTCCCGTCAGCTCAATATGGGAAGTTTGGTCTGTTGGAGACACCGAATAATAAACGTTTGACTTAAGGGTCTCATTTATAAGACAGCTGGTTTGTTAGTGGTTGCTTGGAGACACTGATGCCATTGTCCGGCCCGACAACCTGCTGTGGTCCGGTATAACCAAGGGCACAGGAAGCGAGAGTTAGATGTTTGTCACAGTCAACCATTAGATGATAATAATGTGCGCTGTTTGAGGCCGACCTTTTCTTAGCCGCCCTTTCTTTAAAGAAGGAAAAATAGCTGATTCCGTGAATATGGACGCGCTGGTCGTCTGGCTGAGACAACTGACAATCTTTACACTTTCATCGCATTCGGCAGCACCATTTTGTCCCCAAAACGCCTAGCGGTACGGTTATTCGTGGTGCGGGGTTCGCTGCTCTTGTTCCAGTCACCATCTTTTTTCTTTAGTGAATGGTTAAATCTTGTGAAACAAAAGTTCAACCCATTAATGCTGTAGGATCGTTCAACTACGCAACGCTGCCTACCATGTCAAGGTGGCATCTTTTAGTTAGGCATGCCTTATGTGACCTGAAACAAAGACCATATTCTTCAGAGAAGTAATTTCAACAACCATAAAAATGTCCATCATGACAACAGAAAGCCTACTACATTTGAAATTCTACAGCATCTGCTGATTTCAACAGACTCTCTGGTGCATGATTAAATCGTAAATCTTCATCACGCTAAATTGTGTGCTAACTTCCAGCTAGGTTGGTTTTTAGCGGGTATCCCCTTTCACTCACCGGGGCGGTACATCAAAACGACCTGTCTATAAGCGTGGGAGTGTGTCTGAGCTCTTTGAGCGGTCCACATTGGATCAAGGAGAGGAAAAACCTAGTGCATTTGGTAGAGATGAAACAGGTATTACTTTGAAATGAGCCAGAAGCGCTATCCTACATTAAGGTGATTATCTTATGAGAGGATTAAGGAAAACGGACAAAGAAATTAAGTTAAAAGTAAGGGTGGGAAACAAAAATTATTCATTTTGCTCAATCGGTAACTTTTACTCAATTTTATGGGTCCCATTAGTGCAGTTAAACCTAAGTCAGTTTTCAGCATCTCAGACCTTGATCCCCAACCCCCAGACATGTGCCATCTATTTTAATGTGGCTCGCCGCCACGAACAAATGGCTTTCTAGAAGAGTTTTATTGGAAGGTGAAAGTTGGAAGACTGTCGTATGCTACCACGTTCAACGTATAGACTCTCCTCTGACCGACCATAGGTGATACCGGAGCCTAGTAGCTCCGCGGAAACCGCTGAACTTTTGGAAGCTGAGTAATTTCAACCAACGCGGATTTTATGGTGGCTGAATGAGAAAGTATAGAGATTATCCAAATAGGCAACCGGGTGGATGCATTGTGATGAGACTTGTAGGAAGAACTGTGATTGGGAGCCGTCCGTAGGAACGACAGCTATTGATTCGGGGGAAAATGTGGAGCAAAGAGTCAAACATAAGACCTGTGGTAACAACACGAGGAAAAGGAACAGCTTGTCAATAGTACATAACGGCTAAATATCAGGAAAATATGGGCAGATGAAAGTTAACCCTGGCCTGAAAAATTTAGATATTATGAGAATTTTGAGAGGGTCCGTTTGAGAGAATTCCTAAGGTGGAGTTTCCTGAAAGAGAGGGAGGAAAACAGTTTTGTGCGGCGATGATGATTTGGAACCTGATACCAGTGGCTACAGGATTAGGGAACGATCAGTAGACAGTAGATTTTGCAGCGGAAACGTCTTTAGTGAGTCAATCCAGATGGTGTCAGAGATGGGATATAATGAGGCTAAACGTGACAGTAAACGAGGGTTTTTCTAATGAGCAGTTAAATACGGTGAGTCGCGCAGCTTACCTTCAAAAAACTAGAGGTAAAAGGTATAGGGTAAAGGCACCATCCTAAAATATGACAGCAGTGCTCCACAGTGAATAGGAGGATCTCGTGTTTGTAGAAAATCCGTTGGGGGTGAACATTCACAAAGACGAAAAAGGAAGCCAACTATTCTTAGGCCCGAATTTAATTGTAGTCCACGTGGGGGGACAATGAATTTGTTTAAAGTGAACAGTTGGATAAATGGAGAACAGGGTTCGAGTCATTAGGACTTAAGGACAGACACACGATAAGGGATGGCTGCCCAGTAAACACGCCACCGCGGCACCACCGGTGACGCCACCGGTGGCGAAAAGTGGCCAAAGGTGGAAAGACAAAAATTTCATGATGTATTTAATCGGTGGTGCATTCGAACAAATCGGTTTCAAAAACTACTTCGTAAATAGAGCTCCAGTATCCAGAGTATCCTGTTACATTTGTTTTCAGAAGGCTTCCATGCTTGTATTCACCAACAAAATCAGTGGCAAAGCTAGCCACCTTTGGCCACCGTTAGCCACCGGTAGCACTGTGTTTACTGGGTGGATTCGGTACGAGAGAATGTCACTGCGCTTAACAAAGCGAAAATAAAGATACTAATGAGATTGGCGCTCAGTTACACTCATAGAAGCTGGCTGTTACGCATCACACGAGCGGCCTATAACGCGGCTCAAAATTTATCCTATTTATGCGATCAGTCGAGGCGGACTTTGTCTTGGCAAGTCCTTTATCATGACTGCTTGCACCGCAGTACATAGAAACACCTGCACTGAATGCATCAAACATGTTGGCATTTGAGGCCGAAAGGTAGAAGGCAACGTAATAATGACGTTCTCAACCCCGATACCGTGAAGTTGAAGTTGACTTGTCTATCGTCTCCCTGTTCCCTGCCATTAGGTCAACCCAAACTCTTATGCCGAAATCTGTACCAAAGTCTCATCCTTATTTCAATATCAATTGCTTTCAATAACATCGTCGGTGCCGTCGACTCAAGATGGAAACGATAACCAACTAGGTCAACCACCCCGAGTCAACCTCGCAACTCCTCACAACCCACGGAAGTGTGTTTGTCTTCCTGATTAGCACCTATGACACAGCTACAAACACGAATCCATTTTGTCATAAAGCCCGCCCCGAAGATGCTGACGCTAAAATTAAAGCTCGCGCTTCAATGTTACTATCGCTCTGATCCAAATAGATGTAAATTAGGATTCAGAATTAGTGCAGTAGGCAGAAGACACCTCAGAGAAGGATTAACAGGACGAGCACATAAGTCCAAACAATATGTGTTGCGTGCGTTTCACCAACTGTATTCAAGTTTCTCACGGGTTTCGCGGTCGGTGAGAAAGCAACTGCCTCTGTTTTTAGGTCGCCCTAACTTCAGTAGGTGAGTTCCAAATCATTCAGGTTTCTGGGTGTGAGGAACTTGCGGAATGTCATCGTCTTGCATTGAAAATACCGACATCCGAATGTTATTAGATATAATGTCTCATAAAGATAAATAGTGGAAGTATTAACGCGTAGAATATAATGGTCATATTAAGGGTCACAAGGTGTGTGCACTAATAATATTGGGCAATCGATCCCAGTTACTGGTCGTACCATGTTTAGTATGAATACAGTGCAAATACTGGATAAGCTTAAAGGCTATTCATCACTTGGGCATGTCTGGGGGAAGGTCCGACGGGACGTGTTTTCTTTGCAAATTAACCGCTGCAGGCGTTCCGTAATTGTCCGCCGACCCATGTCATTCAGCCGTCTTCCTACGTTCCGTGTGTGTGTATGCTGCACCGAGTTTCATGTGTTTTTGGTGCGTGCAAATTGAACTAGAGGTGGCCATTATTGCTTGACAGTTACACAAATGAAAACAGTATGACGCGATATGGGTGAGGGTCATAAGCATGGTGGACGACGTGGCTGGTAGGGATGTAATATATAGATGGGGACTTGCAGTGTACTTGTAGGTCAAAGTTGAAACCGGATGGGATTTTGTCGTTTTTTGAAACAAATGAGACGCATGATCCAGTGAGTACAGCAACAGGAAGCAGATTAATCGAAGTTGGTTGAAGGGACTGAAGGGTGACCGTTGTATTGACGAGGGTAACCCATTGCCACAACATTCGCCTTGTCATACAGCCTCCAATGGTGAATGGCCCTTTTGTGGAGGGGGTGGATACAACAAGTAGACACACGTGATGCTTCCCACGTTCCGAAGTATTCTTGGTTTAGGGTATTAGCGGCCGGTTAGAATTAATTTGGTCGTTCGCCAAGAAATGGATTGAGTGATTGCCAAACCAATCCACTCATTGCAGTTTACGCAGCCTAAAACTGGAATCCCTGGTCAAACCATGCGGCGAAGTTGCAAGGATTCTTGACGTTTTCATCTCCATTTTGGAGGCGGTTCCAAGCATATCAGCGTATCGCTGGTTCAGGACGTCCATGTTTGAACAGAGGGCTGACGGCTTCGTGTTACGCACGGAAACGACAGATTTTTTTTGCGTCCTAAACACCAGCGTGTGGTACAGTAACGCTGATCTAATGGCACTAAATGTGTCTGGTAAATGTTGCAATTTGCAGCAAACGTTCGCTTAAATTTGTTGTGTAACTGGCAGTAACTGACGGTTGGGGGAAGGCGATCCTACTTATTGAGCTTGACAGGTTGCCCTAGCATATTTCAGCGGAGAGAACTCGAAGTCTTCATGGCCCTATCACTGTCAAAACGGGATACTCGTTTGGCACGATCAGTCTACAAATGTTATGACGTTATTTATGCGATAATATGGGTCTAGTATTTTGCGCTGTAGTAGTGAGTGCGTTGAGAACTCGAGAGATGTTTTTCCCGGAATTCAATCCTTAGTTGCGTCCGCGAAGAACCAAATGGGTATATCTTTTCGGTTGGTGTACTGGTCTGCATACCTGTGTGTGAAATAAGCGACCTTACAAGCTAAAAATTGGAACAGATGGCAACACGACCTTGAACGGAATGAGTGGGCCGATATAAGAGGTAATTCAATCCGGCGATAATGGAGCATATCAAGATTTTAATTGAAAAAACGAAAACCGAAAAGATCCAAATACCGATAACATGTAACTACCGAAAAGGAACAGTGAATTTGCTATTTAGGCGCTCGTTTGTAGCATAAGTGATTATGTGTTACGACTATCTGGTTTTTGAACCTGCGTCACGCGTGCCAAGAAATTCGTCTTCTGGAATGACAATAATGTACACATTCAACAAACCTCAACGTAGTCTCCGCAACCATAGGGCTACAAAATAAGGCGGAACAATCACCAGTCTGAGGATAAAGTGCAGATCGCTTGGCCTCAAATTCGATATCGTCACAACAAAACCGATATCGGCGGTGGGCAACCGCAAAAATTACAATTTCCGAACATAGTCCGTGAGAGTTATAAAAATAGCTCAGCAAAACAAGCAGGTTTTAGTTCTTCTTTAAAAGGTGAATAAATATGAGGATTGGCTACCACACGTGGTTGGGGAACGGGAACACATTGTTGGTAAGCTTTCCTCTAATATGTGGTCAGCATTAAGGGACAGCGCAAGCTGGGGCAATGAGTTCGTCGCTGTTATAAACGATGGTAGTTCAGTAGACGTTTGGGGTCAGAGAAGCGTTAGAGCAGGTGCTTCATTTCGCGCAATATAAGGGTTAAAGTATCAGAGCTGATACAATGAAACGTGAGACTGACCAAGAGGCCAACTTGGAAGAAGCTTGTAAAAAGCGTTGGGTTCAATTTACCAACGCGCTTAGTATCAAGAAGAATAGGAGTAGGTTAGCAATCAGACATTCGTGTTGCTTCCGAAATGTGTTGTCCATTTTCGGGCAACGACATGGACCCTACGTGTGTCCACACAGTTTACAACTTCAAGACACTTTCTCGGCCCTTAAAAAATCGTTTTTCTGCTCAGATACTTCCCATAGAATACCACTTATCTTCCTTTACACACTTATTTCGTCTCGGAATTACTTTGAGCATAAATTCCACTCACCATACCCTGTTTGTCCGCTTCTATGTATGAACGCCATGTTCAAAAATAGATCCATGCATTTTCAAGTAACATATTTACTTACTTACTCTTGCTGCGTCTGGCTTCTCAAGCATTCTCACTGTCTCATCCTAAAAGACGCGTGCATATACCATCAGCATGTCCGGTGACTACATACCTCCGCTAGCTGATTCTGCGCTGGTCTTTTTGCTCTAGCATCTCGTTGATGAAAAAAACAATAACGGCTCCCCTCAGGTCAATCTGCCAAATTTAACAGAACTTTGTTTTAACAAGGCGTTTTCGTTGGTTCGGCCATGTTAAGGTCTAAGACCTCGGCCAAATTGCAGTTCACCCGGCGTTATTCTACACGCTCAAGTTTAAATTCACAAACTGGTCCAAAACTAAATTTTGCACAAACCTCCGGATTATACTTACTGTTAGACTCTTTTTAGGGTCTGACTTCCTGCGTAGTCATTGGAGCCCAAACGTTTTCCAATTTGTACAAACAAGTCCTCGGGTTTTACAATGGCAAGTCCATTTGTTTATTCCCATAGGTTGGGAGTAAATATTATTATTTCCCAATTCAGAAATGGCCTGCCGAATAATCATAATAGCGCCGGTGGAATCTTAACCTGATGAGCCTGTGAATTGCCTAATAGCAAGATCAACAATCCACAAATACAACCTGAAGAGCAACTACGCATTGCGCTTTGTCGAACGGCCGAAACAGCCAAGCATTTCAGGTACACAAGTAGAATGGTTGAAAGTTGACTGATTTGCAACGATACTGCAACCCATCGCAAAGAATAAGCGCCATCCAAAATAGAGTGTCCATAGCACGAGCCATGAAAGGCACGGATGCTTATGTTGAACTGCGACAAGGTAGCAGATTCAGTCCCAGGAATGCAGTGTTAAGTGAAACTGGATATGATCATAGGTAGCTAGTATGAAGAGGAGGACTTTGTCAAGTTTTTTTTAACAGGTGGGTCATTGCCAGATGAACTAAGCAGTACAAAGCACTGACTTGTTGAGAAGAACGAGGGAAAAGTAAAACTATGTAGTTAAATTGAATTGTCCCTTCAAAGGACCATGGGTTGAAAAGTTGTCAAAGGCTTTGTGCGTTTATCCAAGATACTCTGTGGGGATAGTAGAAATGGAAGGTGTAAGTGGAGGGACGCAACACCTTGGTTCCGGTATACATAATCTTGCAAACAGTTTACGGGAACAAGTGGCTGGCTGGTAGGCGGTTTACGATGTAGGTCCAGCCACATAGAACAGTGTATGGAGGCACATAAAAAGTTTAATAAGTAGCCACAGTCAGCCAATGAAACGGATTGGTATCAACCGTTCGGGAAGTGGTCGGAGGGGAAGCGATCTGGCGGTCGAGGAGCGTGTTGAATAGTAGCACACGGAAGGCAGAGAGCGGTCGGCACCCGACACTAAATGCTGGCCTGGAAGAGGTGTAATACTAATAGAAAAGATTGGTTAAGTCAAGGGAATTGACATTTTGTGTCACAAGACAACAAGAGGGTTGTAAAATGTGACGCACTGGCGTGCTTGAAGTGTAACAGATACACAGGAATGTTTTAGCTGACCACTCTGTTTTTGTCGTCACTTTTGTTCACCGGGGCAGGATCTTCTGATCTATTTTGCTGATTTGGGTGGAGAATAAAAAATTTCTATTTACGCCTCCGCAATCTTATTTTTATCCCCTTGTATGGAAGCCTAGGACAAACCGATATACGTAAACCCACTGACAGTCAGCCGATCGGCTTGTTGTCTGACCTACTCCCCGGGATGTCATCACTTCCAAACTCCATGAAGTTTCGTCAGAAGTGATTTGCCGGAATAATCAGCCAGGTGGAGCTTTCAGGGAAGGTTGGGTTCAACTGCAGAGGAGCCCCACACAAAAATTTCCTAAATTTCGAACAGAGAGTACCTTGGTGATGTGAATCTATTTATTGGCGCTGATTTTGTAGTCCGGTTCTATATTTACTGTCGAAACACTGACAAAATCAAGGCTAACGAGGCGGTGTTACCCAGGGAGCGTTGGAGTCCAGGGGGGCGATATTATTGCGACTCTGATTTTCAAGGACCGGGCTCTTATGGAAGCTGTCTTCGAACGGCTGCATGTCCAGCGTACAAAAATTACTATTTGATCACCGGTAGTTCATAGGCAGATAACGGTGACTGTTTTGTGCGCGTAAGGAGAAGAGCGGAGCTGAGCAACGGGGGTATTTTAACCTAGTTGTTCCCAAAGTGAGAAACGGCGGTGAGAAAATGGGAATAATATGGAAAGTTGATGGCTGAGGCCTGGCTACGACTTGCGGTAGCAAATGAAACCTGCTTATCAGGAGGTCCGCCAGATGCATACTTCAGGTTTATCGTTTGTAGCGAACGCAAGTCAGTTTCTTATGGTGGGGGTAAACGTCTACATAAGCGAGTATCATACTTCTGCCAGCCTAGCAAGGATAGAGTAGAATACAACCGTTAAATGGCCACATACGCCTTTATGGCGACCTTCACCGCTACATACATTATCGTGGACATATACTGCAAACTCGCTAACACATATTACGGCGTAGATGCACTTGCTAAGGCTAGTTAAACATAGTCGGGTACCTATCACAGGGGGTCCGCTCATAGTGAACCGTTCAGGGCTGGTAGGACTAGGTTTTGTCGCAAGCAGTGCCCTGCCCTGAGAGTGTGCTGTATACCGGATTACTGTGGCAAAAAACCAACGGGAACGCAACCAGGCAAACGTGTTTTGATCGTAAACTTTGTCCTGGCTGTTGCCCATGCTGCGTTGCGGAACCAGTTCAAATAGATTTTGTATGCCCGCTGACTTAGCCATAGAAGTGACAACCATACGCATGTGCCTTTCAGGTTAACGGAAGCCGACGACCGGCTCTAGAAGCCTGGCAGACGCTTCGATCTTGTGCCTTATAGGGAACCATCGGGCTGTGTAATCGATGGACCAATCAAGCACGTGTTTTTGGTTGGGTCCACTGGCTACATGACCTTCGAAAACTGTTTCCAGGTTTAGTGCACGGTGTGCGCTATTTTCAGAATCAGAATCAGAATCAGAATCAAATCGATGGACCAATCAAGCACGTGTTTTTGGTTGGGTCCACTGGCTACATGACCTTCGAAAATTGTTTCCAGGTTTAGTGCACGGTGTGCGCTACTTTGGTTGTTTTACATGTAAATAATGGTGGTGTCGTAACACTGGACAGAAGAACTCAGAACAACGTTACAGCCAAAACCAGGCCCCACCTCTGACATCCTTTGATATGCGCTGTATAGTCACATTCACGAATTCACGGACTGATACACAGGATCGAGGCTTTTGCCCAAGTTTCTCGCTTCAGTTTTGTCCTTGTCGGTCAGTGGCTGTCGTTCACCTGAAAGGCACAAGTGAAAAAAGGGCGTAGCACTGCTCTTTGTGTTCTCAGCGTGGGGCAGTATGCATGCCAGCGCGAGGATTCGCATAAATAAATGTCTAATAGTGCTTTAAACTGGGTTCTAGAAGGAGCGTGAACAACTGCTGGAGGAAGGTCATTCCACGCAGCTACTACCCGAAATGAGAAAAAGTTTTGTCTAACGGATGTGTGTGCCCTGAGCTTGAAGATTTTCTTACTATGTCCCCGCCGGGTGTTTGCTGGGTCAACGGTAAAAAACCTGTTTGCCAAGCTTTGTTCAAACAGGGCGTAGGTAAGAATTAGGTCCCCTCGGAGGCGACGGTACTCCAGGGGAAAGAGATCAAGCGTCGCGAGACGCGTTTCGTAGTCCACGGACTTGAGGCCGGCAACCATTCTCGTGGCGGCCCGCTGGACACGCTCAATGAGGGTAACGTCTTTCGTACGTCCTGAGTAGACAACTTGGTTGGCGTACTCCAGGAGCGGTCTGACGTAGGCCCCATAGAGTATTTGGAAGTCCATGCGAGTAATACGGGAGAAGGTACGTCGGATCATCCGTAAAACGGCGAATGCCTTTTGGGCCGATTTCTCATGGTGTAGTGCGAAGGACAAGTTTGAGGAGACCCAGATGCCTAAATCTTTTTTGGCATCTATCCTCATGATGTTTTCTGGTCCCTTTTCACCATGCATAACAAAGGCATTCGCTGAATCCCCTCCAAACGACACATGGACGCACTTTTCATCATTCAGAGGAAGGTGCCAGTCCAACGACCACTGCTTGGCAGCGTCTACATCCATTTGGAGGGCGCTGGCATTGGAACTCTAGGATTTCAAGTCGTCCGCAAAAAGTAAACGTGGACTCGCAAGAACGTCTGGGAGGTCGTTGACGTAGGTCAGAAACAGGAGTGGTCCCAAGACGGAGCCTTGAGGAACTCCGATGGAGACCGGCGCTGGAGAGGAATAGGTTGAGCCTATTCTCACTCGGAATGACCTGTCTGATAGGGACGCCTTGATCCAGCGAAGGATTTTCCCTTGAATCCCGTAAGACTCGAGTTTGTGGAGCAGCGGGACGTGTGGGACCCTATCAAATGCTTTTGAGAAGTCGAAAAATATGGCATCCGATATGAGTCCTTCGTCCTTGGCTTGGGTTAAGCTGTCCATAAACACGAGCATGTTTGTTACGCAGGAGCGGTTTGAGAGAAATCCTTGTTGACCTGGAGATATCAGATTGCAGGAAGTAAGGTGATCTAGGATAGCTCGCTTCAGAATGCGTTCCATCACCTTGCACGGCACGCTAGTGAGGCTTATAGGCCTATAGCTGACAGGTGATAGTCGGTCACCAGTTTTGTAGATTGGCGTGACAGTCGCTTCCTTCCAAGCAGAGGGAAAGCGGCCTTCGTCAAGCGACTGACGAAACACCATGTCTCGGCTCCTATCGCGCAGTTATATCTACGCGATAATGAAAATGAGATATATTTCATTTTCACATCAAATACCGATTGCAGTAAGCTGGGACGAAGTCCCTTCCCCGTCCACCTTTATTCTTTTTATATCAGGGCTCTCAAATTATTTATGCTCGTATGACAGTGAAGCATCGGTGTTGAACACTGATGTCATGCTGTCAATGATGATAATGATGATCATCCTTTCTGGATCATCGGACACACAGAGGGAGAAACAGGAGATACCCGAGTTCGTCCTTGGTGTTCTGAAATGCATAACCACGCTTAAATAAGAAACAACCAGATCATTCAGCTGTAGAACCCTTCCGATGCCTAGCTGCCATGCCACCCGAAGGAAGCACGAGGATTGGGATACTGTCAGGTTTCCCAAGCCAATTTAACACAGAGTACGGACGTCAGAAGCTCCTATATAGAAGTGATCTCGTAGATCCGGGCGTTATTTTGTTTATTGTTGGTTGGCAGCGGGGAGCACAAGGTCCTTGGATCATGTATCTGACAGTCAAATGACCCAGCGACGCTTGCTTTTATGGTGAGGCGTTGGGGAGGGACAGCGGTGGACACAAAACTGTGCGGGAAAACGATGCTTTCCAGTTGCCCAGGCGGAGGAAGGGGGTTCGGTTGAAGTATCCCACCTTGAACCTTTGACTCAAATGTCTGTTTTATGGTGTTGGGGAGGGACAGCGGTGGACACAAAACTGTGCGGGAAAACGATGCTTTCCAGTTGCCCAGGCGGAGGAAGGGGGTTCGGTTGAAGTATCCCACCTTGAACCTTTGACTCAAATGTCTGCAGTGCAGCTAGAGGATGTAGGGTTTTGATCGGGGATGCTGCACCTAGCTTCAGGCCGGTTGCCCACTCGTTAATGGGAATCATGTTATCAAGCGATTTCCTCGCTTTCAGACATTTACCGCGAAGGAACAGTCTGTTTTTGGCACACAACTGAGGTAGGCGAGATGGCTAAAGTGGGTAGAGCGCGAATTCACTGACCGGAAGGCCCATGGTTCGAACCCGACCTCAGCCTCTCGATTTCCCCTTTCTAGGCTTGGGTAACCTGGCAGTATCCCAGCCCTCGTGGTTCCTTTGGGTGGCATGACACCGAAAGGTGCTACAACTGAACGCTGTTTTACACAACTGAAACTGGCGGTTTCCGTTGTCGGTGCGTCTCGTTTCAACCCAAGACGTCCACCCAATCAAGTCTCATAAGCACTGTCTCGCTACCTGTTCATGTCACCACTAACCACAACGATGTATCAGCTTGTAGTCCATTATAAGAGAGCATGTAGAGCGTCATAGAAACTGTCTTTGGCAGATTCAGAGCTACAGTCTGTTGGGGCGTAACTAGACACAGTAAACAAATTGCGATGGGCCTCACTTCCTCGAGATTTTCTCATAGATGTTACCGAACGAACCGCATAGGCGACTATCGACGGATGAAAAAAAATAAACTGTTTAGCTGTAGCACCCTTTCGGTGCCTAGCTGCTCGAAGGTGTGCAACAGCTTTGTTGGCATTAATCCACCCAAAGATTTTCTACATTACAACTTTCAACCAATTAATAATCTCACATGTTGTCTGCTAAAAGTGGATTCGGAACTGATTGATTGGGCATATGGATGTGGAATGGATACTTTGGCTTTCTCTGTGGGTTCTATTCACTGCATTTTGCCATGGATTCAACAGTAACAGAAAGATGGATCTAAACTGTAGACGCAGGGGAGGCTTCTTCGTTCACTCCGTCGACGTTGATGGTGAATGTGTGACAGCCTTGCTGCGGATACGTTTTCGCTTCTAAAGGAGGCGTTTGTGAGGTCGTGGGATAAACATTTTGAGGCACCAGTCATGAGAAACTGCCACATATGCGTCCCGATGGATCCATTGCTGGACAGATGGCTGCTTCATAATATAGTTCCATGATACAAGACTGAGAAGTAATGTATACGTTGCGGGCTCGTTCTCTGATCCCCAGTACTGGCTGATTAGCATGAACCTATTGATGACACAGTGGAGGAACTGAAAAAGGAAACTATAGGATGAATTGAGGAAAGTGGTCTCTTCCTAGCGGGACCACTTTTTACTGATGATCAGACTGGTCAGTACCAACAAAGGCGTCAGTTATTAGAGAAGAAAAGATGCTCATCAAAGTCCAATGTCAGAAAAGTAAGCTCTTCTCGGTTTTTCCAGCTTTACATGTCGCATAACTTTCGGATGGAATTGTTGGGTTAATGGGTAATCGGAAACTGCGATCGTAATTTTCACCCCATTTTCGGACCATCTCATAATATTTTTCAGGAAGGGTAGTTTACTTGAATAGCATGTAACCGATGTGATTCCTCGGGATTCAGTATCATTGAAGACACGTCTTCTGAGCAACACTTGAAGTTTGTTCATCAGAGACCCTTTCTGTCCAGTTGGGTCTTGTGCAGATCGCTAGCACGGCCAAGTAGATTACCCGTTGGTGGGACTAAACCATCATGATCACTACTAGTGGCAGACAATCTTTCTACCACAAAATCGAATCGAATCGAATCGTTCAGCTGTAGCACCCTTCCGGGGCCTAGCTGCCATGCCACCCGAAGGAAGCACGAGGGCTGGGATACTGCCAGGTTGTCTAAGCCTAGACAGGGGAAGTCGAGTGGGAGAGGTCGGGTTCGAACCACGGACCTTCCGGTCAGTAAATTTGCGCCCTAACCACTTGGGCCATCTCGCCCCCAAAATGGAGAATGGTAACAGGATTGAATAGTACAAGCCTGAGGAGGGAAATGTCTCAGCTTTAGATGTCAACGGCGCCCCAGGTTTCTTGGCCTCTCATCATCCTGTCCAGGTCATTTAACGTTTCGTCGGTCTCCAAGCAGGTAGAAGACTACTACTGACCGGAGGTCCGTGGTTCGAACCCGACTTCAGTCTTTCGACTTCCCCTGTCTAGGCTTGGGCAACCTGGCAATGTCTCAGCCCTCGTGCTTCCTTCGAGTGGCATGGCAGCTAGGCACCGGAAGGGTGCTACAGCTGAACGTTTTTCCTGAACGATTGTTAGACAAGTCGTTATTGGTCGGCGCAACTTCCGAACCGGAACAAGAAATCCGCCGACAAGGTCGAGAACAATATGGTCATCACTTTCATAACATAAGAACGCGTTCTTAAAACTCTGCTAAGGACAGTACAGATTTCGAAGAGGCATCTAAAGTTACTCGATAGTCACACCTCTATATCTCACAATGAGAGTTTAATGGAGAGGGATTTTGGGAACAGCGAGGAGTTGACAGTTATTAGTATGTCATATTAACATTCACAGGCGCGATCCTAGTTTCCCTCCATTCATTTTGAAGCCCACTAGCGCTTCAAACTGCTTTTGCCGTTGACTAGAAAAGCCACACCACCAACCACCTTTACATCCTCGCCGTAGGGTATCTCACACGATTCGCTACAGTATACGCGAGCTATGGAACCAATTCTTCATACCGCACGTTCAGTAACGCACACTGGAGATAACGAATATAGATAAACTCGGCTATGTATGATTTGACGTAAATCGGCTGACGTCTCAAACATTGCTTGTTTCCTGCTTTGTGAAAAACGGCCCATATTTGGGAATAATAGGACCGCAATTGCCAAAAATCTTCAGGCGGACGGTATTTCATTCGTCGATCAACCAATCGATTCCGGGACCTGGGGATCCTTGTTAGGTGGGGCGAATTGAGCAAACGTTTTACTCTTGAATGCTGACCCAAGATGGGCCTATTTGATACGACTTTATCGTTCCTGTATTTGTTTTTCTTTTTAGTTCTGTTTGTTCCGGGCATAACTGTGAACGGTGTGCATCCATCAATGCGACCCTTGAAAGAGAAGGAACACGAACAGGTCGTTAGCAAGCTGTGTAAATAGTGAGTTACTTTACTATCGCCTTTGACCTGGTAGTATCAAAGATGTATCAGTTCTTCTTGATCGAGATGACGGAAGCTACACATTCATGCTACACAGAGATCGTGTTTTTTATGCCAAGTATGTTGTATTTTCCTCTGAACTTTTGCGATTTCAGAGCTTCACTTGCCAAACATGCTGCCACCATCACTAGGAAACACCTCCTAAGTTTTGGTACGTGCATTGGACGGTTTTCAAAAACCGGGAAATTTCGGATACATGTAACAGCGTTAGATTTCCTGGCTCCTTATGCCAAACACCGCGTCTGGGTGAAAACTCCAGCAGAACAACAATTTCTATATGGACAGCATGTTCTCAAGTCCGGACTAGCTAGGATCTCCGAAGATACTCCACAGTATAGCGGTGTGGTTGTGATGAACATGAATGACGTCCCTATTGTAAGCGTTTAAATCAGTACATGTAATCATTACTCTAGGGTTTCGGTGTTGCTGCCAAGTCGACTTTGCAAACGAAGAACACTGATCCAATGACCATCGTCGTGTTCCACCAAGCGGATCTTGGAGAGTATATTCGAAGCGAGGATTCTCTAATATAAATTGTTCTCGCCGAGTTTTGTACATAAAAGTGAATACATCTGAACAGTCCAATTAACTCGTTTTACATCATATTTCGCTGGTGGAATACCAGCTTGGTCTGTTCGTGTATCGAAAAAAAGCAAGACGACATTACTGAAAGTGGTAGTTAGTTCTAAGCCTTTGTATTTGGTGCATACTCTGAACGCTGACCTTGTCCACACTGGAAAAAATGGAGGCAAACTCTGTTACTGTTCAGCCGAGCATCGACAGGTGAACCTAACTAATCTCCTCGAGTCTCTACATAACTGCCATCACCACTATCATTCTTCCAGGTTGCCTATTCACCGTGTCTACCGGTAACCGGGGTCCTGCTTTTACGCTTTGGAATTTTAGCTACCACGTGCTCAGTCGTGCGCAGTCGATATTGTTTTTTCAGGCTTGTTGGTCCGTTTGTTTTAAAAAACGACTTTAGGTTTTGATCAACTAGATCCCGAGAATCAAAATTGCCACACCTTATAGTGACAGACAACTTATGCTCTGCACTGGCTTAACAGTAGGTTTCTTTGATGGAGAGTCAGTCCAGAGAGTTTTGTAAAAGGAACATTACATTCGGAATGACATTGATTTCAGCAAGCCAGGTTGGTTTGCATTCGGATCACTCTCGTTTGAACCTCCGTGTCCTGGCAGAATTATTCCGCTCGGTCCACACCGAACAATCGGAGAGTTTATCAGCAGTGTATTATTCTTTATTTTCAACCTGTCATTGGACCACTAAAAAAGCATGTGGTAGATAAGTCAGCGGCCTTCCCCACTTACTTAGCTCGGTCAGCTGAGCAGGAACGTTAGAGAGAATATCAAGACGCATAGATCTTGGTAATAATAGGCAGTACATGACGCATCTACTAGGCAACTGTGCCATTATCAACTTCTGGACTAAATGCGTACACATGAACTCTTGTGCACTGGAAGTTTTATAGGTTGACTAGCAGCTTGAGTTGAAATGATTACATTTGGACTAATAATAAGTAAGAAATGGTCAAACGACGGGAGACCGATGGCATACTCAAGTGATAGATGATAATCATCAACTGATTCATTTACTGTTGTCTGATTCAAGCGCATAGTCAATCGGGTTCTTTATGCTGTGGTTAGCTGATGGAGTCGCAAACAGTAGAAAGTCGTATGAACTTATAGCGTTCTTCGAGACTTCCAATGTTCTACGAGAAAATTTATCTACCGCAGTATTTCATTCTCCGGAAAATTGCGCTTTGGACTCCGATTATAACCTTAGAGTTAATCTTGTGGGTGTCAGCTCAAAGTAGAAACTTCCGGGAAGTATTGATCGGGTTTACATAACGAGAATTGGCTTTTACACCTCACCTTTTATACAGCTAACTGCTGCCACCTTTTGTTTTATATCAATCAGTGACATACCTCTCCATATCTCTTTCAATCGTCTTTGAGAATCCACCGTTTTAGGTACTTTTGAATTCTGCTCACAGACAAATTAACGTTGTCGCTATAAGGAGTCCAGTGGAATTAACGCTTGTTGATATTTTCGTGGGAATGGCAGAGTCGAGTTACTGATATCATCACAAAAAGTGAACTCTATAAGCAATTTATAGACGGTATTCTGTTCACCTATGACTGAACATCTTGAAAATACCTCTGAGAGAGTGATCGGGTTGGTAGTTTCCCGTTTCCGGGTTTATTCCCTACCAAGCCCTGGGACAGGTCAGTCGACCACTCACTTGGATCACACAGTACCTCAGTTTCACCTGCTTTGTACCGTTTACATACAAGCTTAGATCGACAGGAATTCTGTTTCACCGCACACATAAAATACGCACCTTAGATTCACCAGTAACTGAACAGCTTATCAAGTCGGCCCTTATTACCAACAAATATCCAGGATTTATCAAGGTGTTCAGTCAGGCCAAATCTCACAGACTTCCCATCAGGCTGAGGGACACTACCATTCAAGGGGGATCTTAGTATAAAAAAATTGGGGGCATCACCTAGTCGTACCTACCGGGAAGCAGAAAGTGAATGAAACTAGGGGTGTCCATCCCCACAGCCTGATCAACCAGTCTCTTATGCTGTTTATCAGTTCACTTGCAGCTGCGATGACATATCGGAAGGAATAAGTAACGGAACATACCACCTACTACGTACTACTATGCGGAATAGCAAACGGCGACACTACGACAGACGCGCAAATTTGGAACCTGGCATCGACGATTGCAAAACACTGCTGGGGCGAATGTCGCATTGTGCTAAACAACGGAGGTAAATAAGGCAGTCTAGTCCCATGCTTTGCGCTAGGAAGTCATCCGACGTTGTGCACATAACTGTGTGGATTGATATCGAGAATGACAAATGTAACAACAGAGGGGGATGCCTTACGCATCCAACTCAAGTGAACTGACTAGTAAAAAGATGATGCAACTCGGAATACGACCCGTCTCACATGGTTTTACGCCGAGTCCCTGGATATGCTAGGTGTGTGAGATGCCTCTTTGTTTGCGAGATGCAGTGACACCCCCAAAATCAGAGAATCAGTCCATCATTATTCAGACACTTTCCCATATATTCTTGTGATACGTAAACTTCCTAAGAACTTGGCTTTCAGTCTAATTGAATATTCCAAGTTCGCCGATGGGCGCACGTGTTGTAGATCGGTCAAAAAGACAAGGCTTGGTTCGCACAAGTGAGACATAACATATATACAGATACAAACTATATACATTGGTATTGAAAAATCAAAAACTAAAACGTAATGTACAGGGATACAAACTGCTACCTCTAGAACTCAACCGGACCACCAAAAGTCGCTGAGTGAGGACAGAGCAAATGCTACTCATAGAGGTTCCCGTAGGGGTTATACAATGTTTGGTCTTGTGTCCAAATGTCGCAAATGGTCAGTTGCTGTCACATTATTCGTCACGTTGGAAGGGACGATGGTGTCTGCGGTCGATAGAGGGTTAGCTGAAAGGCATTGGTTACTGGAACCAAATGTTCCCGAGGGTCCTTGATACATGTAGGATAGCTGGGGTACAGGGGCAACATTTACAGGGGTCGGTTCTGTTTTTGCGGTATTTGACAAATGAAGTGCTGCAGTGGACAAACTGGATCCGACTGGGGCATATGCCGTTGGTGCTTGACCGACTAGGAGTGTAACAGCACTAGAAGCTCCAATTGGGACAATGCTAGGAGTCACGGCCGTAGCTTGGTGAAGGCTTGGGAATACGGTGCCACTCGATCGAATAGGATAGTGGCACACCTGGATAGCCGAGGAAGCGGAGGCCAAGTTGGAGTGAGGCGTTATGTTTGTGATTGAACCAGGCAACGAGCCCATAGGGTGGAGCTAAATGAAATATAAAGTAAGTTGGTTAACAACGTACGGCCTTATCGAATGGACAGTCCAGTGCTTGCTTCGTAAAATTTAATCTGGTCAGTACGTCTGTGTATAAGGGTATGAGCGTAACCTTCCAAAGTTTGCTGAATGCTCGACAATGTTTATCGATAAGTATTACACACAAAAGGGGATCGTGTATCGCATCATAACGTAAGCAAGTTATACAGGCTATTGCATGCATTCCGTTTTTGTAACACTAGCAGTGACACTTGTCGTTGTTTGATTTGAGAAGAAAAGCATACTTTTGTAACCTTCATGTCCGTGGGTATACAATGACTGGTCGCTTTGTTGTCGGCCTGAAAGCGTCCACCATATTCCAGGGAGCTAGTAATGACTGGGTAAAAGTCCGATCTTCAGACCACAGATGACCAGATTACCACTATCTACGGTGTAACCATAGTCAGGACGACGACATCGATTATGGAAGCTGTCCTGAGCTTCAGTCTCTCCTCACCTTACACGGAATCGGGGAGCTGGGTTCCTGTCCACGAATTTCATGAGTTCCAATCTTCGAACTTCAGCACCCGTGGCAAATCAACAAAAAACGGCGAGCCCCGGTGTAGGAACCATGTTGTCTATCCTGAATGCTTTACACAGCTTCCAGGTATACCGATAGTCGATCTCAATACCCAGTGCAACTGTTTAGGATACGGCATATCGCTGCACAAGATGGGTAAGACAGGCGCTGGTTTCGGTTACAAATGATAAAAAGTGAGGATACCACATGAGCACACAGCACGTTTTAGAAACTTGAGTGCTTTTGGAGACTCAGACAACCGCTCCTAAATTAATGTATGATTGTCGATGTTCATGAGAAAACAAGGTCGAAAAGCATGTTCTCGAGAACTCTTCATTCGATCACAAAACAGATAGCCACTGATACAACCACCTGGAACTAAAACATCCTTCAAGCAACACGGACATTTGGATGGACGAGAGGTATTTACGCCAGCAGGTGAACTCTCCTAGTGGGCGTTGAAGAGGACAAAGCATGTTGCTGATGGGCGGTCCAGAGACCAGTAGTGAGCAGACCAACTACCGTGACGACCCCTGGATGAGTCGAGCATGTCAAGTACGGAAGTCATGGCAATGTACAGTGGTTCAAGTTGCCACATTTCTTCACTGAGGACGGAATGAGCAACCAGCAGTCTACCCACAGCTTGCACAGCCTCGCAGTTTATTCCAACTAGTTATTAGTAGACAGAGCTCTGTCACGAAGAGCACACCAGAACCTGGTACACACCACAAGAAAACACACCATCTAGATAATTGTGAAAATCTTCCATACCGTCACCCTTTGAGAACTCCCTCATACAACAGAGTAGAAAAGTTGTGACTATTAGAATATTCGTATATTTGGCCATACCCATCAGGTCAGATGGGCCACGCTCGGAGGAAATAGCTCACCCATGATAGGTGAACTGATCGTACTTCATAGGTTGCGCTGGCCTGGCCACGTGCTCCGTATGCTAGTTGACTAATTTCCTCGAAGAGTCCCTTTTCACATAACCAAGCGAAGAATGGAAACGAGCTAGGGCGGTCAATGGTTTAGAAGCGGAGTACAAAAAGCCATTACTATCTGAACTGGTCGTTGCCATCTCCCTGGATCAGGGCTCCAAGACGGGACGCGCCAGTGATTAGAGGCATCATCAGGCATGGCCCAGCCGCGCGCTTAATGGCGCGAATTCGTCCAAGCTTTCACTTTCAATGCATAACTTCCCATCCCGATATCCCCACCGAAAAGTGCACTAACACCCCTGTATTGAGGCATCAATTATATCACCTATCGCCTCCAATGCTTAGCTACTTATCCGTTCCTCTCCAAATCATCGGCGAACGAAAATGTGCCAGTTATAACCACTGTGCGGCGAGTGTGCAGTTTTTTACAGCTATAGATGACGTTGGAAACAGCACAGTAAAACGTATTCTTTGGATTTACGAGGCATTACTTCTGTTGATTGGAAATAGGGTTTGAAGTAGAGCAGCGATAAGGAAACAGAAATAGAAATATTTGCCCGCAAGGTGGACCCAACAGAGTTGAAAGTGGGTGAGATACGTCCGTCGTTGATACATCGTGATTAACCAAGCGCGATGGAGTTCGTGTGAGGCAACCCGTCTTGACTATGATGCACTACGCCATTAGCCAGGAGTCACTCACCAATGAAACGTATACGTATGTTGGTTTCTACGGTAATGTGGGATGATATCTGCTGAGCTAATTTTCCAACTGTCTGACGGATCACCACAATTTTGTCAGGCCAGATGACCCGTGTTCCCAAGTTACGGTTCCTTGGGCACATGAAAGTGTGGCCTTCATAAGGTTCCATCAACCAATCTTATCCAGACCTACTGCAGATCCTCCCGTCATCTCAACTGGCTGCACTTTTCAGCAGCTAGTCAATGAAACTGGCTGAGCGGCGCGATCGAGTAGGAAGACAGGATGCAGCAGACATAAGCGACAGGGGCACACTGTCATGTCATACTGGCTTCGCGGATAGAGGGGCTCATGTTCAGTTTATATTTGTTAGCTTGCGGCTCGAAATCAAAAGGGTGGTTGGTCGCATAACAGACAACTCAACTGTGAAATGTAACATGCGATAGGCTGGTACCACGTCTTTTCATCCGGTTTACCACCTTAATGGTGCAGTGAACACCTACATTGGACGCTGGTGTAGGTGCCTAAAGAGTTTTTAGTGCAGCTCGGGATATCGCGAGTCGCCTGCTCCCACAGTCTGTTGAATTTCTGACGTGAGAGCTTGAAGATTGGAGAATCTGTCAAACACCATCTTTTGCCCGTTCAGGTCGGCGACGTCTGAGATATAAATTGTGAAGCATTATTTACTTACCTAGCACTACGCTTGCAGTTACACATCCAGTATTGCTACCCTGCGGTTAGGATTTTTGGAACATGTTTCCGCTGAGGAGCCTGATCATGCTCATGTCTACATTTCGGTACCATAACTCAGTACAAATATCAAGTACGGGTGCTCAATACTAATAAGGAAGTTGATGGTTCCGGTGAAGACAAACAATATTTAGTCAAATATTTGGCTGTTTTCTGAAGGTGCAACACATCCCAGAAAGTGCCGGTTCGGGAATAACTAACTCGTTAAACATTGACTAACTAGTACCGGATAAAGATGGAAAAGACCAGAAAAGTATGGGAAATTTGCCAGGAAGCGAATGATGACTCCTTGCTTTTCTTGACATGATACGGGGGTGAGATGGATCAAGTGGTTAGAGCGCGAATCTACTGACTGGAAGGTCTGTGGTTCGAACCCGACCTCTGCCTCTCGACTTCCCCAGTCTAGGCTTGGGCGACCTGGCAATATCCCGGCCCTCGTGCTTCCTTCGAGTATCATGGCAGCTAGGCACCGGTAGGATGTTACAGCTGAACAATTTGACATGATACAGTCCTTAACAGGTTGCTGAAAACCAGTTGACTACACGACCGGTTTCGCCTTGTTTGGAGCTCATCAAGTGGGCTTAGTACCCGAGGTTCTATCTTGTGTTCTACCTTATGCTTCACTCGAACACCAGACTGCACGCTATTGGGGAAATATGACCGTTTGCGAATTACGTTGGTAGTAACGGGAGACTCAAATGAATCTCGTTCACGCTATTGTCGACTGAATATGATGCACAAAAGATGCCCTTCGTATAACATTCAAGATATTGAAGTATATTTGCGGATGCCTAACGAACTGAAACATGAGACAGTCTATGAACAGTTGACTCATTTGAAGAATATCAGAAACGAGAGATTCAGTCGATTCTTTCGTTAAAACACAATTAACTTTTGTAGTTTGCTAACGATCTACTTCGTTTTTAAAGTCGACAGCGCAGCGCATGGAGTAGGGTGATGTACCGATTTTATGTAATAGCAAGTAAGATGGATATTGACATTGTTTCTGCTGCAGCGGTTTTCATTCGCTTGAACTGTATCTTGGATGATTTATGTTCTCATGGGATAAATGATCTTCTGAGTAAATCATCACCAGCATCATCATCGACAGCATGACATCAGTGTTCAACACCGATGCTTCACTACCGTACAACCCTGACTTATTTGAAAGAAAAGAATAAAGGTGGATGGGGGAGAGACTTAGTGCTAGCTTAACACAATCATTCCGAGGTGCCTACACCTCCAGACATTCACTCAGGCAATCTGGACAGAAACTGACAACAAGAACGCCACTGACATCGGTTGGCAGCCATATCCTGTAGTGTCTCCAACCAGGCGCAGTGAATTCTGAGTATAACTTAAAACGAAAAAGTCCCATATGATCCTGGGTGCGGATTTGACCAAATCACGCTTGTCAGTCTTCGATTATTCTAGAGGTTGTTTCATGTGAAAGGTTCTAAATAAAACGTTTACTGAGTCAAATATGTGGAACTTAACAAACAATACATCAAATAGAAAACAAGACTGACTTAAAAGCGATCGGAAACCCAACTCACATGATGTTGATAGAAACTTGACACGGGATGTTGTTGACCATCCATGGATTGTTGCTGTACTATGTTCTGTGGTTGTGGAGCCACGGAAGTAGGAACCAGGGAATCCGTAGATGCTCGTATTTGCACAGCAGCCAGAGACTGGTGGGAGTTAGACAGCGCTATAGCACCAGGTACACTACCAGTGACCATAGCCGAAGGAAAAATAGGATGATGACCTCCAAGGGCGGTGACAGCCTGTGAAGCTTGCTGCGTGGTGGACGTCGTGGGGGACGATACGTAAACACCATGAATAGTCGGAGCGGTGGAATGTTGTTCCTGCTGTGCAACTGCTGCCGCAGCAGCAGCAGCGGCAGCATGAGTGAGCGAAAACCGATTCGTCAGCTGTGACATTTGCGGATCCACCGAAGGAAAGACAGAAGGTGTTAGGGGTTGATGAGCTGGTTGCGAAAGCTGAGATTTGCTATGAGCCTCGATTATCTTGGTGGCTGATTCGGCCATTCGAGCGACTGCTGAGACCCGTTTACTCGAGTGACGTAACCGAGCATTTTGTTCTAGCAAAATTTCGTTCGCAGCTCGGAGGTCTCCACGCTGCCGCATCAGTTCAGACAGTTTACGACGTAAACGGGCATTTTCCGCCCTAAGTGCATGGTGCTGTCTCATAGATGCTGAACAGTTCGGTAGACGGCCAGGAATCCTCCATCGATTTCTCCCCAGTGGTGCTGGTCGTTTTAACGACGGGTTTCTCGATCGTAGGTCAAACAACTCATCGTCATAATCTTCGGTGTCTATGAATTCCGGATCGTCAATATCATCATGGCCGCTAAGATCCTCTGTCATGATGGAGTCAGGAGATGCCGTTGCCTGAGACCGTGTTTCTGATCTTTGCTGCACAACTAATTTCTTGGTGGATTTCGCAGACCGTGAGAGGATACCGGGTTTGATGTGTGGAGAGCGTGGATGAGGCTTTCGGTCGTATGCTAGACGAGATACCGGAAGATGTGGTTTAAAAGGAGATCTGGGGGTGTGGACAGTTTTCAAATTAAGTGGGTGGGATTCATTTGCAGACGGTGACGATAAGTTTGGTGCAATCTCACGTGTATTCTTTGTTATCCCAGAGGTTATGCTACTTTGAATAGTTGACCGCGCGCGCGATGCATCAGAAGGAATGATGAGCTGGGTCGAAATAACTCCTGATCTCAAGGAAGGGGCTGAATGTGCTCGTCGAAGGGATGTTGGGAGTAGACCGCTTGATGAGATGGTGATTGACTGAGACCGACAACGCTGGGGTCTTAGCGGACTGAAATTCGATGTAGTGATGGCTCCTGTGCTTGGCGAAACCGTTTTTGGGATACAAGGCACGTCACTCGTTTCGGTACTGATAGGAACATTTATCAATCCACCACGTGTGTGGTTCAAACAGTTAATGGATGACCTTAGTTTATGTTCTGTTTGGATATGACTTTCATTGTTTTGCCTTGAATTGTGGTAATGTTCCCCATCGAAAGTGTCCGACGGACTAGTGTATTCAGATCCCGGATGCGAATCATCAGTCTGGTTAGTATACATTGAGTCGCGGTGGTGGTGTTTTTTTCGTTTGATTGGAATTCCATAGGGCGGTGTCACTTCCGGAGAGAGTGCGATAGACATGGCCGTAGCGACGTCATCTTCGAAAGCATCGGGATCCTCCTCATCCTCCTCAACTTCAAGTGAGTTTCGCCTCAGTCTAACGTAACCGTACATACTCGCAGCAGAACGACCTTTTAATATCCGCTTCAGCTGGGTATACCGATCGGCATCATCACAAGTAATAGAATATTCCGAATCCTCGGCATCAGAGAATTCTTTGGGTTGTAAGGTAATTCTGGGTTGTTTGACGTAAGGAGTTTCCGCACATTCAGCGTATGGAGAATGTCGTACCTGCAATGGATAGAAAGAATTCGACTAGTTCTATCAGTAGAGAAGCGATTCCTCACTATTTCAGATAGCTGACTGAAAACAACTAGCGTTGTTTGCCGTGCTACTCATAAGCTGGAAATAATGAAAACAGACTAATCGTCCAACTACTTACCCGTATTGCGTGGACCACAAAGACAGACTATTTAAGCCGGTTTGAGCCCCAGCTGTAACAAGCAAAAAGCTAGTTGAAAGAAGTAACCCTAACAACCGCTCGAACAGCAAAAAATTGCGGTCGATGAAGAGCTAATCGAGGATGAACTATATAAGTGAGTGCAGACAGCGTTGAATCTGGCAGAAATAACACCGTGAGCCGAAATTTAGGGCAATACACTGTGGTACTCAATATATTTACATTCTACAGGCAGCCCATGGTATCCTCAAGGAGTACCATTACCCGGCCTAATAATTCCCTATATGGTTTACCCCTCTAGAATCCTGAGTCATTGCCGACTTCGTTCAGGCAACTCTGAGTCTGCAGTGTGCATGTGTGGAGCATTCAACCCAGACAGATATACTTCAGTCTACTACAATGCTGTTCTGCTATGCTCTGCCTTGAGCGCATCGAGGCCTCCGATGCCGGGCCCTACCTTCGCGGGTATTTTGTTTGCTCGCGCGATGAAAACCAAGCTACAGGCAGATAAGATGTGAGAGCTACAATCAAGTAGAGGTGAGCTAGAATATAAACTTTATACACCAAGCTATTCCAAAATATATGGAATGAGGGAAGAACACTGACAGAACGTAGTCTCGACGGTGATACCCATATTCATAAAGGGTGCAAAAACATCGTGCGAGAAATACCAGGCCATAGCTTACAATGTGTTCTCTGGCACTATCCTGCGCAAGTTGGTCCACCATTGGGAGTCAGCGTTGTGAGAGTCAAGCTGAGTTTCGCCATGGGTTACACCTACCATTTCTTCACTTTGCGTCAAGTGTTGGAACTGCGCTACTTCTTCCAACGACAAACACTGGTCGTTTTCTCACCTCAGATTTGCTTGTAATTTCGTTGATCGTCGGAAAACGTGGCAGTTTCTGGCGGTGAAAGGTGCCCATTCCAAAGTTTCGTTACTTATAGGGGCACTGTCTGCCTCCTCTCGTGGAAACGTGCGTTTTTACAGGAAATCCTTCCCTGGGCTCACCACATTCAGTGGTCAAGCAGCAGTGTCGTTTGTCGCCCTTTCTGTTTAGCTTCGTAATCAATATGCTGCTTGAGTCTTCTTTACTTGACTCTAACAACTCGGGGATCCCGCGGCTTTTGCTCACGTCGATCGTATTGTTAAGACCTTTTAAAAACGCAAAGTAATTTGAACAACCCGCTCTTTAGAAGCACCCATCTTCGAACACAGAAGTAGATTTTTGTCCATCAAATATAATGAAGCAAGTGGCACTGGGGTTGCACCAGAAGAATCAAATGCTAAACCTCTCATTTTTCGGAGGCCAAAACCGAGATAAGAATGTCAAGTACCCGGACTTTTCCACAACAGGTTTTATCATTGATAGTGTGTCACAGGTTACTAGAAGGGGTTTTTAAGGAGGATGTCTCAGCTTGGAGACAGATGGAAGTAAAAACACCCTCACAGTACTAGCAGGTATGAAATCAACGAACGATATGCGTTCAGTAGTGCCAAGATATTGTGGTTCTCTATTTATCCTATCATTTGCACATCAATTTGATTTTTAAGGGGGACTCACCTGGAACCCAGCTGAACCTATCGTTCGTCATATCCATAAGGTTGACGGAAGCTCTGGATTGCGCCTACCTATGAGCCCCAAGAAGGGCGAAATCGGTTGCGAGCTGTCGAAGAGTTTCCAGCAACCTTTTGAGTATTGTGTCTATAAGGCTGTTACTTTTACTAACGAATAATTTTTAGCGCACTAGTTCATCAGATTGCTAATAGATCCATACTGCAGCTGACTAGTGTGGCTGAAAGTGAGGGAAGCAATATCAATGAATCTACAAATCAAACGGAGGATCACCTGGCCTCCAAGAATGTAAATTGCGCTACATCGAGAGGCTGCGTCCCACAGTTGAAATGGGTTAACCTGCTTTCACACAGTTGGCAACACAGTCACACTCTAGTGCAAGATTAAAACTTACTCCAGATAGGATTCGATGCTGCTTGGCGGCAGCCGTAGCCGCGGCAGCGGCCATAACAGCAGCAGTCATCGTAACGGCGGTATTGGGCGAGAGACTGGGGCGGCCTGGATCGGCTGGTGGCGACTGTGCTGCAGACTGGCTTGATGGGTCACCCGTTGTAGTATCGTCCGATGCCCCTAGATGGGAAGTAGCTCGAGAGGACACCTCCGATTGATGCTGGTTCTTTCGGGCAAGTTGATAGAATTTGGCTGACCGGGTGACGGCTTGCGTGGCGACCACTGCCGCTGCTGCAGCTGCCTGGGCAGCGGAGGCGACAGTGGTTGCAACACTGGAGAAGAAAGCATCAGATGTGAAAGCTCTACTTACAACCCATTGTACGTGTATCAGTGGGAAAGTCTTTACAAACGGTGCGGTGCCATACGAATTCCGCATCCATAAGGCACTTCTTGTTCATCTACCGAGCCTCCGTCCTCCACATAGTTCTAGATGCCACAGTTTGGTTCATTGACGATGGTAGAGGGTATTGGGGGTACCGGACTCGTCATAGGAACTGATAGGTGATATAAATGCCCTGTTCGATTTGAGGTCTCGGGAGACACTTTTTGCCCATACCAAGTAGGTTTTAATTCAACATCGCAACCGAACGCGAAGTTTCCGCTGGCGTCTATTATCGCTATTGCAATACCTCTTTCATTTTACCCGGAAAAAATAGTCTGAATTTTCACATTACATAGGCGTCTTTGAAAGATTTCAACGTGCATGGAGAAAAGGGCTTTATGAGTTAAAACACTTACATATGAAGTGTGTGGTATAACTAGCGTCATTCAAAATTACTCGTCCGATTTCGCAAGGAATCGGAAACATGCTTCAGCAGTCTTTTTTCAGACAGCGCGTTCGGTAACACTTCGAACCGATAGATAGAGATAGTCTCCAACTTTACAGAGATAGGCTGTGGGTAGTGTTGAAAATGATCAATTGTGCACGTCGCTCAGGTTGTGGCTTATCAGGTAGGGTGGGTTGGTCACGTGATACCTTACACCGTACAATCACCGACCAAACTTGCGCACATGGTGGACACGAACTAAATTTTTTTGGGTTCAGTCAACGCGACTTATTGGTCTAATAGGTGATCGAGATTCCCGACGAATGTCTCTTGGTACAGATACGAAGCCAATTCAGTTCGAAAATTATCAATATCAACAAACAATTACACAAACCAGTTTAAGATCAACACAGAAGTGATTCACTAGGAGTATCAACTTCCACTCTTCACTTATTCATTAGCTTGCGCACAAAGGTAGTCTGTATGCTTGTACGAGGGCCTGCATTGTACTTTATTTCAGTGTCGTAGTGAATTCCCGCTGCGAATCCACCACACAGACAACACGTGCTTTTAAATTACAGTTCCAAGAGTCTATCAAAGCGGGCCCATAACTTATGGTAAAAAATGAGCCATAAAAACCTCTGCTGTTGAACTGAGCGGCTGGTCCTTGAGTGCCGAAATTAAGCACCTGTAATGTCGAGCGTTGCTTTCCATAAGACTTCATCCAACAGGGTTGTATGAGAATGCTCGCTTACTGGGACCCATGGGATCCATCTTAATATTTCAATATATCAAGAACTTTCATACATCAACTCTTCTGCTTCCCACTCATCGGCCCATCCTGGTTGTTCACACTAGGCCACTTGGTGACAAAAACTGATCGCTCCCTTATAACGGCTGTCTAAGCAGTGATGTTCGGATTAGGCAGGGGTACGTGGCAAATACAAGATTATTGAATAGGAAATTAGTTTTCTTTTCCGGTAATATAAGTGCATATGACCTTGAAAGACAGACTCCCCAATCTGACAAAGATACGCAACTCACATTTTCGAGGATACAGCACTGACATACCTTAGGCGTTTTCGGTGAACACTGTAGTCCACGATAGTCCCCTCAAATAATCAATAGTTGACCTCATTTACTTACTAACACAAGTTGCTATTTCTATAAGCATCCCATAACGAGAGAATAGACTTTCGATGTTCAATGGTTCATCACGCTGAATTCCAGGATATGAGAGCAAGGTTGCAACAAACGTTAGTTCATCCAGAAAATGGTCTAGAACCTAGGGTGTGGAATTCACGTGAGCTAATGCATCTATATCACATGAGCAAATTACGGATTGCTAAATTGGTTGCATGGAGAAACGATATGACCTCTGATAAGAGAACGTGTTGAATCTCCACAGGCCTCTGCGTTCTTGTCCATCGATAATTTCCTTCGAGTTTGCAGTGGCATCGGTAGCAGCACAATCAGATCCGGCTGAGACAGCTATGATCTATCAACTATGCGCAGATGCCCATTGGTCCAACTAGTGTTGAACAGCAAATACCTTCCACAGATCAGCCAACCATTCCACCTCACACACAATTAGAGCCAACATGGCACATCGTTTTTTATAATTAGCTGCGTCTAACAACGATCACGCCTCGAACAGCTCTTGTTGCAGAAGAGGTACACTGCATATAGGTGACCGGGAGGAATATCACACCAATGGTCATCATGCCATGCGAAAATGTCTCTAAAAGACTAGCCACGACACCAATGTTGACCGCTGGCATCAGCCTGCTGAGTTTCACGTATCATCTGGCTGGGGCACTAACTGTGGTTCAAATCACATGAACCAGCTGAAGATTAAAGGACAGTCAGTGTGAAACCCTCAGGGATACCAAAATATCTCCTCTTCAAAAGGGTCCTCGATATTACTTGTAAATGACACGTTCTGCACTTGGTGAATGAAAACTCGGTTGTGTGCGGGCGTTCGTGTAACAACTTTTGGGTGCAATGACTTTCTCGTTTGAACCGGAGTAAATGATTCAGACATTCAACAGCATTGTTCTCACGTACAGAAGATGCATACCAGTGGGCCAACATTATGATCGTGCGCAACAGCATCTGGATCACCACGAACCTGGCGACACTTCAGCAAGAACCGCCTAATAAACAGCTATGAGAGAAATATCTTTTATCTAGCAGCTGAACATCTCTGTGCCAACTACCTGAATACGACACTGGATATATGGTTTTGTATGACAATCCCTAGTGTCAGATCAGTCGTTCCTTTAGTGTGCATCACCATTCTAATATGGCTGAGCTAGCTCGGTTTTTGGACATCGTGACAGAGTGGGAGAAATATACAACCAAACATGGAAATGCGGTATCGTCCGTAGCTTTACCCGTTCTCTGCTCTGAGCGTGTAAAGCGTGTATTGCAACCGTTCAGCGGTTACGTGCTAAACCAGGGGATCTAGTTGAACATATCCACAAGAGTGGGTGCGAGATGGCCCAAGTGGTCAGAGCGCGCCGTTCTCTGCAGCGTGTAAAGCGTGTATTGCAACCGTTCAGCGGTTACGTGCTAAACCAGGGGATCTAGTTGAACATATCCACAAGAGTGAGTGGGAGATGGCCCAAGTGGTCAGAGCGCGAATTCACCGACCGGAAGGTTCGTGGTTCGAACTTGACAGCTGTCTCTCATCATCATCAAAGACAGCAACATCGGTGTTGGCACTGATGCTTCACTGCCGTACAACCATAAAGTTCGTTTAGTTATATATATATAATTGTATTAAAAGCCCTACAGTGAAGAGAACAGAAAAAGAGTGG
>NW_008751885.1:105003-125532 GCF_000715545.1 Opisthorchis viverrini | reverse complement strand
CTGGTATGAGAGACTCTGTGAGTGTCGCACGGACACCCCCCAGTATAGCTCAATGGGTCTCCGAGGTACACAAACCGCCACACCAAGTTAAGGTCCAGTCTATTCGTGACGGCTTTCTCTCGGCTTTCCCTGTTTAGGCTTAGGCAACCTGGCGCTCGTACTTCCTTCGGGTGGCATGGCAGCTAAGCACCAGAAGGATGCTACGGCTTAATACTTCTATTTCTTTTCTTTCTATTCACAACAGCCCGCAATTGTTGAGATGAGGAACACTTGGGAAAGGGTGGGTGAGCTTCCTTAGCCCACTAGAAAATCTAAGTGGATAGCGGAAGAAATGTCCATTAGTGGGTTGCCCACTCGTCCAGCTGTAGCACCCCTTCGGTGCCTAACTGCCACGCCACCCGAAGGTTGCACAAAGACTGGGATACTGCCAGTTTGCCCAAACCTAGAGAAAGGAAGTCGAGAGGTAGAGGTCACGTTGCCCATCAAAGAGGAGTAAATGAGCGCTCTTGGGAACCAAACAGTGAATACCACATGGACCTTGGAAACCTACTTCTTTAATGTGGGTTGTGATAGAAGGAACTAAGTTGAGCGAAAATAATTCTAAGAAAAAAGTATTTCACGATGGAGGAGCACTGTGTCTGAAAATGTGGTGATTGATAAAGAAAATCTTTGACATCACAACGTTACCACGAAGCTCACCTTGACCAAGCAGAGGAATTGGCGAATTCCATGTGTGGATGGCTGAAAGCCCGTCCATCTGTCATTGATACGGAGACATCTGCGGAGTCGTTAGTTGTATGTGATACGGACAGGCTGCTTTGATCGTTACATTCGTGTGCACATAGAGGTCCATCGCCAGGAAACGCGCGGCTATCCCCCTCATTTGCGTGACAGCTGTCATCGTTATCTTCTGGCATAGCAGATTTGTAGTCATCGGGAAAGGAACGTGATGATTGGGGATTGAATTCTCCAGAATGATGATTTGATCGGGTGGATTTCAGATTAAGGTGATTTTGCCCCATTAGGTCTCCCAACATGGCTGCCACAGAGGACGATGTTGAACTAGCAGTACCCAGGGGTTGTGAAAACATGGCACCTACAAGATAGATGCAGTGGACACGTATGAGATATGGCTGAAAAAAGCAACTCAGAGCGACAGTAAACCGTGCTCATGTCGACTTCGACAGGGTGGTCCAACCGTGAGGTAAACAACAGTGAAAATATGAAAAGGGGATTAATTTGAAGAATTATACATTTATTCTTGATGACACGTTGCTGCCAAAGTGTAGCCTACAAACATACGAGCGTTATTTCCTACTTGAGCACAATGTAATGCACATGGCTTCAAAACCTGGTTGCGAACTGAGATGGTTCATTTCACTGGTTTATCAGTCATAAGCCATGTACAAATGGCACGTCGGTTGCACCTGCTGGAGTTTCCCTCCCCAAAGAATGGGAGACCAGGGGAAGAGTGGTGAAGCATTGGGGACGACAGTACAAGTAGTTACAAGGGGAAAAAAAGGTAGCTACGTATCGAAGTACGGGCGACACTGGCTGTGTTACTGAGCCATGTCTGCCAGTATCCTCAACAATTGGTGAATTGATTTCCTGGAACCCATCCATGGAGACGGCAGTCATCGATCTGACTCAGGACATTGGTTAGTGCTACCATACTTCTTTGACCCGATCACTCCATCGGGCAAGAAGATGGGTGAAAAGGGCTCTGTGAAGTAAGAGGTCATCCACAATGCGAGGTACATGTCCAAGTCAGTAGTACCTATGGAACGTGAGAAACTAATCCATCGTGGGGAAGATCATTTTCCATAAAACCATCTGGCGTTCACAATGAATATTCCCGATTCATATCGTTCAGCTGTAGCATCCTTTCGGTGCCTAACTGCCATGCCACCCTAAGGTTGCATGAGGGCTGGGATACTGCCAGGTTGCCCAAACCTAGATAGGGGAAGTCGAAAGGTAGATGTCGGGTTCGAACGACGGATCTTGCAGTTAGTAAATTCGCGCTCTAACCACCGAGCCCATACCCCTAACAAAAAATCTGGACTGCGTACCTTTGATTGGAAATACCGCGAAAGTTACCGACGATCTACAGAGTCAGAAGCAGCCTCCAGGTCAAGAGTGCCACCAATCGAGAAACTGTTTTAATGTAAAGATATGGCCGATGTCCTCTTGATGGCGGTGAAACCCAACTTGACTCGACAATAGTCCAACCTGCGCAAAATAATGCCAGAGAGCACCTTGGAAGCGACAGGTACTAGGCTGATGCCACGATGGTTTTCACGTAGTGGGGGTCAGAGGGTGCAGAGAATATGACACAACTGTCGAACTCCTACCGGAGTGCGCCCAGCGGGTATCTGCTCAGCAGATACCGTATTGAACAGATTGCAGTGCGACCAGACACAAACTTCAGTGGGGAAAATTTCGTTCCTTGAAAGCCATCAACCAGGTCATACTGTCAGCCGCCCCAAAGAACGTACTCGCTTCGATATGCTTCTCTCGTGAAAAGTGAACCACTTTGTCATACGCCAGAATAAGAAAATTTCATGATTTCAAGACGAATGGAGTTCTTGGCATTGATGAGCATTTGGTCACAGTGAAATTTCTTCAACGGCACATGATACAACAAGAACATGCACACTAGGTTGGTGCAGAGAAAGAGAGAACACAAACACAAAGGTTGCAATGAGACAACTTCCGCCGAGCACAAACACAATCAAAGGTTGCAATGAGACAACTTCCGCCGAGACAGACGGGTTCGAGGGAAGAGCCCAGCGACATTGGGCATGTCTGTGAAGGCTACTATTTCCAGTTTCTGGTTTCCATAAGCTGGAGTCACTTAGGTTATAAGACCTCAATGTGCTGGACATTGCGGAAGCATGAATATTCATTAAGCAATCCGGTTGAATTTACTAGTCCCCGTTCAAATGCGATTTTTATTCGCTTCCATTGTGGAATTTCTTGGAAACCTTCGAGAGACAGGGGGAACTTGTAAACGTATGTGATGGATATTTATTCTGACATATTAGGAATAAACCTGACGAACAGTAGAATCACTGAATGTTGTGGAGAATTTGACGTACATCGGTAGTGTGTCTGATGAAGTCTGTGCAAGAATCTCAAAGGCTCGAATCATGTTTGATACTTTGTGCTACTTGTGGTGTCAAAAAAACATATCTCTAAACTTTAAGAGTCACGTGTACCAGGCTACATTAGGGACCGTGTTGTTGTATGGGTGCGAGGTATGGCCTCTGCGGACAGATGAAGTGATGCGTCTGCAAGTTTTTGACCATCGATGGCTCAGAAGCGTAGCTGGTTTTGGGTGCCGTCAGCGTGTTAGTAACGAGGTGACTGAAAAAAAGTATTTGGTTGTGTGGCCGGTACTTTAATCGGGGAAAACATCCAGCACTATCTACTACAATGGCTCGGTCATGTGCTACGCATACCGAAACACCGTCTACCGAGACGAGTGGTGTTCTCCGTGCCTCCCTCAGAATGGCGCAAACCGCGAGGTGAACAACGCGTGATTTGGCAGTAGGATGAAAGAGATCACGAAGAGTTTGGGTGCTGTTGTATATCTTCCAGGATGGGGTCCCCGTGGCCCCGCCAGTGCTTGGCTGGAGACGTTACGAGAAATGGAGGCTAGTCGATGTCGTTGGCGTTCGTGCTGTCAGTGTCCTTCCAGATTGTCTGAGTGAGCGCATAGAGGTGTAGACCAGGACTACTGTATGCCTTTAAATATAATTAGACGAACATTATGGTTGTACGGTACTGAAGCATCAGTGTCGACACTGATGTTGCTGTCTTTGATGATAATGATGAGAGTGCTTGTTAGGAAGTATCAACCTGGTCAAATATTCGAAAGCGCATTTTCTTATAGCAATTTATTTCTGAGTTTGATTGCGCACACAAAAACTACCGTTTCGCAGTGGTGACCGTCACACAAGCGCACCGATGCATGGTTGAAATAGAGACCTTACTGAACCGATGAGATTTACTTGCTTGACTGTAGACTAAAACTAAACTATGACTGTCAAAAGTCTTTAAAAAGTAGAAAAGAACAAATTTTCTGCCAAAGATTACCAGTATTAGTAAAAATCGTTGAGTGAGCGTTTGCCATTGGGATATAGAGAGGAAATGAGTGGTCACGAAACACATTCAGCCAGCTTCAGAGGAAGTGGTTATAACGATGGCATTCATGCGTTGTTTGAAATTTATTTGCTCCACACTTCACGTTCAGTACCAAATGTATGGTTGATTGCCTACCACTGCTATGCATAACTTGGAACGAATAGCCAGTGTCTCTATTGGCAACTAATGTTGGTAGTTGACTTATCTAACATAGTGGCAATGTCAGGACGAATACGTATGACCTGAACTGAAGGCTTAGCTTACTGATTAAGATTATTTGAGAGAAATTAGATGCCCGGACAGCTACCGAACCATGGGGAGGGTGCATATTTTCTTCACTTGTACCCAGGTGGGAGGCAGAATCTCCGATTGGTCATTCTACAAATTGTACAAATAGTCGCCCAGCTCCACCATAATTCACGAAAAAAAGCAGCCAATTCCAGGGCGACCCATCTTCCGCCACTACGCCCACAAAAGCGGAAGAGGAAGTGAGTGTCAATGAAGTGTCTGAATGCGGTCGTCTATTAACCTTTGAGCGATCACTGATGTAGTGAAAGTGAACGGAGGTTGTCGAGTGAATAGATCATCGCGTAAATGTGTCCAGGGGAGCAATCCAAGTCAACACCGTGGAGCCGGTTATTGTAAGACTGATTAGTATAGCGAGGGGATAAAGCCGTGAACTGGTGTTGGAGCATGCGAACACCTAGCAACACATGCAAACATTCGTTTCTGAACACGCGCATTGGTTGAATTGGCTGACAGATAGATGCACAAACTGCGCGTGATTGTGACGAACAAAGTCGAACACATTCACACGAGCATATGCAGGTACAAACATGGCGCGGCAGGTCACGTGAGCAAGCGGTTGTGAGACAGACTGTTGTTGCGCCTGCGGACGTGTGCGTGTGCAATAATAGTGAAACCGATCGAAATCGGACGGAATCAGACCGCCGCCGTGCGTGTCCGTCTAACAAAACGGTGGCATGGATATATGGATCGAACCAATTTATTGATCTATGTACATGTATTGCATTCAGCTTGGATAGAATCATCAAAGTAGGGAATTCCGGGCACGTCACCATCTAAATCTACAGTGGACATCACCCAAAAAGTTGAGTTGATGTGGGTTGTGTGGCGATGGCCAATCCCATTTACAGGATCAGTGTAGACTAACTGCGAAAAATCCACAGACATGCCTAATCCTATGAGACAGGCTGTCAGAAGTTCAAACGTAGCCAAAAAGACCTACCGATGCAAGCAGCGGCGGCAACCGCTGCGGCGGTTTTTGCATGTTGTTCTTCCTCTTCTTCGTTGGGATGAAGGAAACAGGAGCTGGAGGATGATAGGTGCGAGGATGTGACCGCCGGTGGAGCGGTGTGTGAATGCGACTGTGGCCCAGTGACAGTTGCAGTAGTCATAGTGGCTGTGTTTATGGTAGCAGTAAGACAGCACGCAGGTGCTTGATGGTGTACTCCTTGAGACTCATCAGTGTTGCTTGCAGGAGGTTTCACTTGACTGGAATTTTGTACCATAGCAGAATCTTGAAAATTATTCACACGGCACTAGAAAACAGAATAATCAGGGTAATCTAGTGGAACTACTGACACTACAATGGGTTTTGACCTTCAGACAAATGCAACATGAACATTAATGATCCACTAACAATGAAACACCTAAGGCAGTGGTTCTCAACCGGAAAAGTTCAAGGGGTCACGAGGTAGGAGGCACTAGATTTGAAAATGATAACTACTACCGAAGATTGATATACTTTAATGCAATATGTGCACCGACGCGAAAATCACCTTCAAAGTCATGAGCGAAGTAACAAGTGTATGTTAAGGGTGGTTGAAGAACCAGTCGTTCGATGGATTCAGTCGAATGTGTACGGAGAGTTGAATTTTGTCGCCAGTCTCACTTTATCCTACTAAGGCAGATTAGTTGGACACGCGGTTTCCCCGGAGTATGAGCCGATTGAGCGCGGTACCTAGGCGTGAATTTCCACTTATATGATAGGATCGACTGAGCTGTGATTGGTTATCTCATCGTTTCTACCAAGATCCCTACCTGTAAACGTCATTCCCGAAGCGTATGTTGGAAGCTGAATGAAACAACAGGAAGTGATCGAATGCATGTTGCTCTCCCAACACCTTATACTTATTTACTCTGTTGAAAGGAAACACGCTGAAGGAAACTAATGGTTGGTTATTATATCAAGACTTGTTATGGCATTGCGTCCGAAGTATGTTAGATATTTTAATCGTCTTTATACGGCCACTGATGAATCAAACCCATTGGTGTGATTATTGTGCCGTTTTGAGGCAATCAATGGACACGGACTTCATGTTACAACCTAAGGCATTATTGTTTAATGAAAGCTACTTCCCTTTCATATGGGACGTTAGTTGGCAGTACAGCTTCCTACTCCCGGATACTGCTTTCCTGAACAAAGTTCGAGTCGAACAAGGCCACGAAAACTGCATGCGAAGTACATGTCACAACCGGCGTAACCATGAAGCGTGAGTAATTCATTTATTGCGGGAGAGTTCCTTCTTCCTAGGACCATCGGGCGTACCTTAACATTACTGATCCGATGTTCCCACCAGACCCGATCAATGCTTCGGAGATACCAATGTTCAAACACTGACAGCTTTCGTACGTCCTTCGTGCGTAGAGGCTACGTCTCTGATCCATAAAGCAGTATAGATCGCAGCGCCGCAGTGTAAACTCCGCCCTTGACAGAAACTCACGCTATGTCGCCGCCATAGATGGCGGAGGTTGGTAGACGTTCCCCTGATCTTGATATGAGGATTAATCTTGTTTATAGCCACCCCACCGGAACTAATGCAGCTGCCCAGTCAAACAAATCTAGCTACCACACCGATTGGCTTGTCTGCAAGCATGAGGTTTGGGTGTGATCACACCCAGTTTTGTGGCGTAATTTTAGACTCTGCAGGCGTGAAGCGTGTGTTAAGCCGTGCAACACAATCATCTAGGTTATTTAAAATGGTTTGCATTTTCGAGGGATCTGAACCAACGAGAGCAATATCGTCCGCATACTCAACGAATGTGAGGGAACGTCCCGAGAGTATTTCAACTCCCGAGGTTTCGGAGACAGGCAGAGAAATTTCAAGTAGCACAGTTATAACAAAGTTGAGAAGGTGAGTAGGTGTCTTACACTACTGGACGTGGTGAACTCAGGCGAAAGATTGCCGTGTACCCCTACGCTCCCACAGGAGTTCGCATACAATGTCCTCATAAGGGATATAGATCGGAAGGGACACCTTAGGCAACCTGGCAGTATCTCAGCCACCGTGCTTCCGTCGGGTAGCATGACAGCTAGGCACCGGAAGAGTGTTACAGCTGAGCGATTCTTTTTACGCAAAATAATTCTAGTGACGGGTAGCAGGATCTCACGCTGGATTTCTGTTGTTGACGGTTGGTGGGTGTCGATCCCCCACTCAGGCCCACTGGGTTCTTCCAGCGGTTGTGTTGAAGGAAACTAGCTGAACTGTCCTTTGAAGTGTTCAGGTCATCGCTCAAGATGACGGTTGAGGCAATGAATTGCAGTTCCATCTACTTCGCATATTATCTCACTGACATCTGCCTTCTGTTGATCGATTGATCGAGTCCGTTGAAATAGGGCGCGGTTGTTACCTGCAGCGAAAGCCTTCTTGATCTCCTGGGCCTTTGAAATCCACCAGCGTCCTCTGTGTCATTCTTCAAACTCCTGATTATCTGGTTTCTGAGAGAACTACGTGCACCATCACAGTCGCTAGTTGCTGATATGGCGGTCCTGTCAGCAATAAGATCTGCTAATCTCGATGATATCCAGTATTCATTTAGTCAAGTCAGATGGCTTGGACAGATAGTTCTGAAAGCTGAGAGTATAGCTTCTTTAACCTGCCCTCATTCAGCCTACAATCAGTCTTCGACATCTGCATCACAGTGCGCTTTCAGTAGCTTTCTAGCCAAGTCAGCTACGTACTTTTGAGCTAATGAAACTTCCGGAAGTTAATGAATGGGACTGCTCTACTTTCGCACGCGTACTGCTGACGAAAGTGAAGTGATAACCGGGGTCGCACAATGGCATGATCAGAGTTAAGTTGCGTACACCAGAAGGAACGGCAATCTTTGATTGACGTTCTCCATCCGTGGACTGACTGGGTCCATGGCTATTTTGCGATTGGTATTCTTTAAGTGCCTCGATGTGAGCGTACTGGCCAGGAACAAACGATGATGTGCGAACAACTGAAGCAGTTGCCCCCATCATACATTGAGCATCGACTCCAAACCTACCACCCGACTGCGCTTCTTCCGGACTTATTCGTCCAACTTGAGCATTCATATCACCCACTGGGACTACAATAACCGTCCTTCTTGCTGATCGAAGCAGTCATGATAGATCTTGTATCAGGGCCGCAACATACATCGACAGATGAGGGAAGGAAGGTTTGAGCAGGAGATGTCTGTTGCCCAATTCGACGTTAATTATGAATCTTAAAGACTGCAAAGTGGACCAGGTCTTTTGAGATTAGTAGGTAATTATTATAGTTTATTTTTCTGGGTAAAGGTTTAGACACGGAACAGTGGCCTGGAGGTCGGTAGACAGGTTAGTGGCGTTATCGCTCGATGGGTAGGGAAGGGCCGTAGAGGAAGGCCGGCGAGCGAAGGGCCGCAGAGGAGAATGATACTTCACGGTTTACCAAGCCGAAGAAGGGGGTATGAATGAGGTACCCCACCTTGAGCCTTTGACTCGAAAGTTTGAACCGCGAGGCAGCGGTTTTAAGGGTTTTCTTGAGGAACCCTTCCCGGAGCTACTGACTGAATAGTATGATCCACTTGGCTGTAGGGGGCCGGCCTGGTCCTAACGCAGCTGCGCATAGCAGGTGCCTTTTGAGCAGCACCAGACTCTTTGGTTTTAAAAGTATTTCGACCGTATTGAATAATGCGTCGGTGGTCACGGTCTACCGCTGGGCGATCGGAGTGTGCGGTTTTTAAGACCGACTTTTTCTAACCTATCCTTACTTGGGGGAAGTCAGCATCGCTGCTTCCATGAATACGGACAGGCTGGTCACCTGGGGCAAACGCATTACTGCCTTCACACTCCTATCGCAGAGGACAGTACGACTTTACATCCCAACTGCCTCGTGCTGACAGATGTAGCCATGACAGATCACAATAAAGCCCATCTTTCCCAGTTTGAGAAATGCAGTCTGTCGAGGAGTATGCCGATTCGACAAACGGACATGGTTTACCACCTCAGTCTGTATTAATCTTTAAAGGACCAGATAGCCATGCAGCGTAAGGTGGATCCCAGTCTAGCAAAGCGGCTTAGTTCTGGGGCTCAATGCGGCTCTCACGCAATAAATACTACAAACCGTCGCATCAGACATCTGAGCTCATGCTAGACGCTTTGAGGTGGACGACCGAAGTGGGGTCTTGTATGCGTGCTTTAGAGAAACGACATACAGCGACAGAAATGCAGCGCAAGATTTCGGAGAGAGATACCTGTTGCAGGATTTGACACAGTACGGACTTAAGGGCTACAAAGTGGATGGCATCTCTGGAGTTTAGTAAGGGACTATTTTTTGAATTTACTGGGCGATAATTTAAACAGACGACAATGGTTAGAAGATGGACAGGTGAAGCGAATGCAGTGAAGCCTTTGAGGCGTGAGGAATGTGGAAGACGGCCCTCGAACCAAGACCTGAATGAGCAAACAACACTTCCCGTTTTCCTGGACTGATAAGGGGGATTGTTTTTGGTGATCCATCTTGCGTCTTTGACTTAACGGTCTGGGCCAAAACGCGATGAGAGAACGTAAGGTTTTGTCCCGTTATTCAGACCGCAGCCTTTGGATCATAGGTCTAACGCACAGGGCATTGTGTAGTAGGGTTTCCTGAGACTACCCAAAGCTAATGGATTAAAAGTTTGGCCCACCTAACTGTAGGGAACTGGCCTAGCTGGAGGGTGCAGGATGTAAGTCATTGATATCTCATTCCTGATGCCATTTGGAACCACATCGGGCTCTTGGTAAGTTTTAAGTCCATTTCGATTTTATTGGACAATTAGCTGAGAAGTTGATCTCTCCATATTTCACGCAACACCTCGTGGGATAGCGGTGTAGTGTCCTTCCTTGGATGTGGCCCCTTTTGGATGATAGTCTTATTATCGTGCGAAGTAAAACCGCAGTAATAAATGCGAATTCTTAACTGCTATACACTCATGAAGGATTACCTGATAGAGAGTAGAAAGGAAAAAGGACGATGATTTATTTAAACAGGCTTATAACTCTAGGGAAAACGATCAAGAACAATGTAGATACACCTGGGGACAACAGCGAGATGAACGCATGTGAATATCCTTATCCAAACAAGACTCCATCACTGAGAATAACGCAACATCCATTGCCAACCTGACTCGATATAAGCCCACCATACTATAAAAAACAGATCAAACTTACCTGGGGATTGTCAGAGGAGCAAACCGCATGATCAGATGACACAGGAGTAGTCCGAGCCACAAAGGCTTTGGCAGCAGCTACGGCAGCAGCAGCAGCGGCTGAGACGGCTGGAAGGTTAGCAGCGGCAGCAAGTGCCGCAGAATCATGATTACCGCTTTCGATTAGATCGTGTTTTAAACCGTAACGAAGGTTCCCACCACTGACTGTTGGCGTAAGGCGTGATGGTGAAGCAGAAACACTAACACTACCGGGTGCGCCACCTACGACTGGGAGGTGTTGGGCCCAGTAACCAGCAGCTGCTGCCGCGGCTAGGACAGCAGAGGTTGACGAAGAAACCGAGGTGGTTACTGCTCCGGAAACCGGGTGCTGAGTTGCAAATACTGGAACAGCATGCGTTTCTACAGCAGACGAAGGCGTAATTTGCAGGACATTGTAGGAAGAAAAGCATGTGCCAGAAGTGTTTGTTAGTGCGCCACTTGCGGGCAACACACTGGTCAGAACACTGGGATGTTGGTGGGTCGTACACGCGGAATTTCCATGGGAGCTGAGTAGCGCGCCAGTGGTTGTACTGTCACAGGCGAACTGAGGTAGTGGAATTGTGAGGAGAGTTGGTGCTGAGGACACGGAGGAACTAGATGAGAGTAAATGTGGCTGTATAGGTGTAGGGGTATTTGAAAGCAAATGGTAAGTTGTCTGCGATGTAGCCACAGCATTAGGATGTTGCAGCACCGCCGCCGGGTGATGAGAGGATTCTGCGACCACAGCTAGTACTGAAGAACAGGGTACGGGTTGACTAGTGCTGGAAACTGATACCAAAGGAGTGAATGTTCCCAAACTATGAGGATGGGCATACAACGTGTGCTGGATATTGGAAGACGACAGCCCCACATGATCCACAACACCAACAAGTGGCGCAGGTTGTGCATTGCTACTTACATACATGTCTTTCATCGGAGTTGCAATTGAGTCTGAGGCTGAAACGATATTGGAACTAATGGAAAGTGGTTGCGATGGATGAGATCTATCAGAACTGGGAAGGGACGTAGCAACAGCCATTAATGCTGTAGCAGTGGGTGGTTGTAAAGGAATAACTCCTCTGGAGCTGATCTGATTCGAGAGCATGGGTGCACTACGGGAAGATGATAAGGCTGTGTTTGGGTCTTCTGGTAAGTGATCCAGTCGAAATTGAGTCAAGTTATCCATGTTTGCACGGAGTGGTCGTTTGTCCATTGGGGTGGAAATGTGGCGGTACTTGCAAGCGGGACCACGTGAACAAATGCCGTTGAGATAGTCCTACAAAGCAAGAAAACAAGGACGTTGGATAGGCAAAGATATCAAGGCGGACATTCAGAAATTTTCAGTTAATTAAACGCTTCAGCCATTCGTTCGTTTGTGAACACAGCTGATCTCTGTATTCATCAACGACGACGAAGATTCACGCGGTTCCGTTCAATTGACTCAAATGAAGTGTTCTGCTTTGCAATCACAGCACATGGTTGCTAATTACGATCAATAACAGTGAGCGTTTGACCCCGGAGCATCACTGGCTTCTGTCTTGAGCGATGTCTATATCAGGTGCAGCCGGGGAGAATGGATCAAGTGGTCCCAACAGAGCTTCACACACATTCAGCACTGAACACGATATTCAGGGGGATTTATGCGTACCAAGTCGAGATTGGTCACAAAGTCAATGAACAGCTGCCTTGGGTGGGAAATTCCAAAAATCAAAATGCTCTACCGAAGGGGAGGAAACCAAGTAAAACGAAGAGCTTTAGTAGCGTTTCGAACACTATCGTCATAAACAAGTGCCAATAGAGCAATGCTGCCATACTAGATGTACTGTTCCAACAACAGGTACAGAAATGCAGAAAATGCTAGTAAGAATCAACCACAAATTTCTTGAAATCTAAAAAATCGAAGGCTAATGTGACGGTCAAATCAATTTTGGCCGGAGATCGTCCCTTTGTTGTCCTTTCACACAAGCCCTGTGAAAAGGTTACATTTACTTGTAAAGTGATACTGGCAAATGGCGGAACAGCGAGGAACAATCAGCTGATCGTCCTGTGGTGGCCATTATGCAATCCGAGAAGCTATCGAATCCATTCAAAACTACCAGGCAAATCCTGAGAGTTTCACAACTACCCTATTCCATTCACCTATAAGTGGGACAGGGAGGTAAGAACCAAATCTTGAGCATTCAATTCAGATTTTCACAAGGATGTGTCCTAAAAATGATGAAGACTGTATAAAGGGGTCAAAATATTCTACTTTTTACCAAGTCTGTTGGTCTCAGGTTACGCATCGGCCAAACCGTTTCAGTCAGATAAAATCTGAACTATGATATGGGTATTGCGTTGACGGCAAGAGCTGAAAGACTGAAAAAACTGTAACAGTGGCACTGTAAAAGACGCCTTTTATGGAAAACATCTGAAACTCCTGCAGAGTTCCGAGAATACGTATATCACTATTCTGCCTGGCGACTTTAATGTCGTTGGAGAGAGTGGACAAATGCAAGAGCCATTTCGGCGGGAGAAGCGACAACAGTGCCCACTTCCTACAACTGTACTAGTGATCACTATCGACCCGTTGCAAGTACAAACTTTCAGCAAAGAACGGTGGTTGTGCGACAACCACCAACACAGAGTTCTACTGGGCATCCCAGCAACGCACTGATGTCAGCTCGTGTTAGGGGGAATTCCACACTGGTACTGTTTTGCCGCTCGCAGTTAGACGCTGCTAAAGCCAAGAAGCCTATCTCGATTGACCAAAAGATCGGTGCAGCATAGAGGCGAGCACTGATCGACCGAAAGTCTAGACCCGACAGCCAAACATGATCCACTATTCGCCGAATGCCGGTTGTCAATGTCGCATTAAGGTTGTCGCCGCATACAAGTTATATACGACGCGCTGTACAAATGTTTTGACCCAATTTTGGGCGTGAATACAAGTTGTGAACATTTGGTGGTTGTTTTGACGGGAACGCTAGTTCGGAGGTTCAGATCGAGAACTGAGCTGAGAAAGTACCATTATTACACCTCGATTGATGAAGAAACGTTTGCAACAAAAGCGTCAAGCCACAGCTCGATCATCAACTGGACGGTTTGAGCTACCAATCCTCCATTCGGTGTAGTCGTGTGGATAGTGTTACCTAACGCCCTCCAAACCAAACAGCAAGAGTAGTGACCACATAAAAATTAAACACAGACGGCGATATTGTGCTGAAGACTGTCGTTCTCTTTGGAACACATGAACGGATCCGGTCATGCCATGTTTCATTTAGTTTCCCAGCGATTAAGACGACATATCGCAGTGGTATTCACTGCCTACAAGCTTCGGTCGTCAAAGAAGTTAATCAGCAGTGAAGGCGAAAGGAGTCGGTTGGTGAAGTCATTACAGAGGACAGCTCGAAAGTCCGTCCAGACCCTCACCACCTGTTTCGAACTACGACGAGGGGCGATTCAGCTGGCCTAAGATGTCAACCATAACGACCAACGCAATACCAGTCCCACAATGGCTTGCAAGCTGCTTCATTTTCACGGAATATGAGATCCAAAAAAAAATCACGCTTCTCAAGAGAAACAAGGCAGCTAGTTTCGACTCTCTTCCCTCCGTTTTGCTCACGGATGCATAAAAACTGGTTCACAATGACTAAAGTTATGCAGGGAATTCGGGAGACGAATGAAGTGCTATCGCTGTTAGGTTGCTCACAGACATCTTTTCACACACTCGCGAGAAACAGAACGGTGAAAAACAGAGTTCCGTCCGAGTTGTGGGTGAACTAACATTCTAACCTAGCGACAATTTTCCGAACGCCTCAACACGTACCAATAGTTGCTGCCTTCTTAGATCTAAAAGCAACATTCAACTAGGTCGATCGCGCCACTTTGTGGCGAAGAACATTTTCGTCACACTTCTCCGATCCTTATATTCCAACAGCTGTGGGCACGGGAAAGTATTCTGCTGAGTTCATCACCAGAAGTGGTGTCCGTTAGGACTACCCTTGTCAAATCTCAATTTCGCAATTGAAGAAACGTTCGCTATGTTTCCCACTCCTGACGTGGAGATTCTTCCTGGGAAACACTTCAAAGGCTTGAAGTACACGGACAGTTTTGGGCTATTGGGTTCAGGTTCCATCCAGATACAAAGTGTACTAAACAGTCCAAATAAAAATGTCACGCGTTTTATGTTCTTTGCAACTATCAAAATGTAAATTGTTATTAATAATGTGTGTAAGCGACCACCAGAGCTGGTCATGGTATCAAAACCACCAGAGATAATTGGCGGATTTAGCTATCCAGGCGGTTATATCCCGTCGGATGACAGTACTGCCGACGAACTAAATCACATCAAAATACCAATCAGTCTTTAAGCTGCAACACCGTTTCAGTGCTTAGTTGCCATGCCGCCTGGAGGAAGCATGAGGGCTGCGATGCTGCCAGGTTGCCTAAACCTAAATAAAAACAGTCGAGATGCTGGCTGTGGGTTCAAACGACGGAAAACCGTTCAGCTGTAGCACCCTTTCGGTGCCTAACTGCCATGCCACCCTAAGGTTGCATGAGGGCTGGGATACTGCCAGGTTGCCCAAGCCTAGACAGGGGAAGTCGAGAGGCAGAGGTCGGGTTCGAACCACAGACCTTCCGGTCAGTAAATTCGCGACTTAATCCGTGAGCTACCCTGAACCTGTTGACACTCATTCTGCTTTCCTTCAACTAAGGTCAACGTGCCACTAGTCAGTCGGTGAAGGCTGGTATATACAGTTGCGGCAGTGCGCCCAGTCGCTGTGCATTAAGATGAGAGAACGTAGCTCCTCCCTGACCATCGGCTTCGTAAAAGCATTGCACACACATAATGGAACATGTTATTAACAACTCTGAAAGGTGACGAGTGGTCTTTGGCAACAAATAAACTACGGGTGCAATCGACAGATTGTTTTGGCTGCCTCGACTTCGCTAGCCTGGTCATGTGCTCCGTAGACCAGGTGATTGGTTGTCTCTATGTGCCCTATCAGGCAGGTTCTCATCGGAAGATACGACAAGGTGGACAACGCGTGACCTGGGGACTGCGGCTGCTCCGATGGTGTTACATCCATTCTGCTGTTGATCATTGGCCCGCTGTTCTATACCCCGTCTATCTCAAACCACCCGCTGGCATAGGCTGCGGCGACCCGAACGACCGTATCCACATACGTGCTTCACGGTTGTGGAAAACAACCGAACCGAAAAGAGCGATCAAACATTACGAAATTCAAGCAAGATAGAAGAGCAGCCTCTTCGTCAGTTATCCACAAGCCAACATGTGCAGCGTTTTCCCATCCAATATGTCATTTACGGTCATATCCAGCAATTAAATCATTCGTAACCTAAACTGTACCATGCCTTAAACCAGTAACCACAGTCCGTGAATGGATTACTATGACCACCCAAAGAGTGATAGCTAGAGCAGCTGTGATATTATGGAGCCGTCGGTTGCACAAATGCTTGGGAAAACTAGAGAAATTAGACAATTTTGTTGGTGATTGTGGGGCGGCGAAACGTCTCAATCTAGAGTGATAACTAGGATCACCGAAATAATTTAAACGACCTGCGATCCATTTCCCCATGTACCGAAGCCGGTTTTCGATGTTAAAGATAAATATCTCTTTTCACTTTGAGTATTAGCCACTTGGTAGTACAGTGGGCTTCCAAGCGGGTGCTTTTAATCGGTATGTTAGGACAAAACCACTGCACACAAGCTTCATAGAGATAATCCATCGGTTAGGATGGGAAGCTGCCGACTCGAAGGTCCGTGGTTTGAATCCCACTTTATTTTTCCAATTTATTTTTCCTAGGCTTGGGTAACCTGACAGTATGTCAGCCCTTGCGCACCTCTTGAGTTGCACGGCAGCTGTGCACGGAAAGTGTTATTATCGCTTACACATGCTTCATGAACTTGGAGAATCATTTAGAGTTTATGAAATAGAACAACAAACAATACGCAAAGAACAAAGAATGAACGTGCCGACGACAGATTAGGATGAAAATCTAACTGTGCTGTATCGCTAATTACATGGCTATGTTAATCTGATAAAAGTAGACGTTGTTCTGGTGTGAATTACCTGTTGAGTCCTTACACAGGTAATGTTCCTCGAGGAAAAAACAAGTAATAACCCAATCTTATGGATAAAAAAAACACTGGTTAGCTCTTTTCGAGAAATACACTCATTTGCAAATCAATTTGGTTTTCACGAGAGACTCAACTGAATCTCTCATTTATGATATTCTACAACTGAATGTGCTGCGCACAAGCCGCCTCATGTTGCAGTTGGCATATTCGAGATATCGCAGTATATTTTCATAAAGGAAACTACCCACAAGGTCGAAGAGTTTTCAGCAACCGGTCAGCTCTTGTTTGCAACGATCTCAAGAGGTAGAACAAACTGGAAGTGGCATAACAAAAGGTTCCTAGGCCATTTAAATCTTCATAATGAAGCAAATTTTAAAAAAATCGCTGTGAATTATGTGGATATCACGGATACATTTAATCCTCCTCGTTATTTAGTTTCCGGTTCCTATAGTGTTAAAAATCGGCACCGCACAGTGAGTAACTTTATTCAGAGAAGAAATCTCGATGATATTGGATTAAAAAGTTTCATACATGTCATTGTGGGTAAGATTAGAAAGACAGTTCTTCCATTCATCCCAAAATCACTTCAATGCGGTTATCCAACCAAGATAGTCGGCGATAAATTTTCCAGCCAATTATCCTTCATTTCCTACCAGTGATGCTACTTCGAACACTGAGAATTGGGTCACATAGCCCGAGTACCACCAATCGAAATCTCTATAAACGTAAAGATACAACCCGTCAAACTAACTCATGTTTGGAGCAGATGCTGACTCCAGTTTCCTCAGACTCACGCGTGGGATAAGGGAGGATGTTTTGTTTTTACTACCAACGTTAACTAGTGACAAGGAAAACAGAGCTAACGTCGTACATTTGGTACCACAGTCTATGCAATAAATGACATTCGTGAAATGCAATCCCAATTTTAATGTGGAGGCTGCAAAGAGAGGGAGCTGCAAAACACCGGAACATGGTTGAAAATAAATATACTCAACAGATGCGGGAAAACTCAAGAAAGCTGATCAGTTAAAACCAAGACAAATGCAAGAGCACAAAAGCGTGATTAACAAGATTACCTTGCAAACCGGCGGCATCTCCTCGATCGTTGAGTTAGGATTCGATCCATCATGATTTTGATCGAGTTCGTTTGGCAGAAGTCCGGTGAGACGAAAGATCTCTTCATCCTCACGACTGTAGTGTAGAAATTTACAAGCTGGTCTACGACATATGGAATTTTGATAGTCATGACAGAAAATCCGTTCCGAACGCCTGATGGGACAGTGGGAGGAATAGCCAATGAGGAGCTTTAGGTTTCTGCATTCCCGTACTACTGTGCTCATAAAATGAGGATGTAAAGATGAGTAACAGAAAAAATGATTATGGCAAAAGAGCCTGGTATACCAATCGTAAACAACCGGGTAGCATATGCAGTGATCCCAATCTAAAGAGAACCACTTCGGAGAGGAAATCCTATACGGTCGAACTTTTTTCGGTCCTGGCTTGTTGAATCCCCCTACCGAGAAAATACACTTTGTCACCTTCCACCAAAAAGTAAATGCAACGAGCGAGGATTACGGGTTGTTCTAAACATGCAGTTTGTTCACGCATGACCAGTACCGTCTGCTCAACTGACCAAACAGACATGACTACAACTTAGGTGAGAGAATACAATAAGGTCACAGCAACGACCACTGAAAGAGGAGGATATCTGCACCTGGTCAAGTTTGACCAGAACGCCCTAACCCAATATCACTCGAGAACTTGGCTGCATTCTTTATTTCACCTGCTTTCCTATCAGAGCTGATTTAGAAAAAAATAGTACAACCACTATAAACTAACCATACAACACCGATCGTTTGTATTAAAGTCTATAAGATGCGTGTAGACAGAGTGATTAGTGATCTCGTGGTTAGCAGTTTCGGGTTGTTTCCTACCAGGTCACACTCACCGGCTGACTTGCACAACCGACGAATTTCATTTTAGACGTGAGTCTTGAGTTAGCCGGTGAATGACTTATTCTAACAATCTGACTACCGGTGACTAGTCGGAGTCGTTTATTCGACCATTAAGCCAGGGGACCTGAATTTTGCCGGATTTTCATGATAAAGACGTCTTCCGATCCTGAAAATCTCAGTCACATCAGGGTATTTTATCACCAGTGAGACTCATCGGGTGGGTTTAGAGGGATTTCCAACAGCACAAAATGTTAATCCAAACAGTTCTGGTGATCCTGTTGCAATGACTCGCTCCAGCGCTCGAAGGACTCCACCGCGCTTAGTTCTAATCGACAGCATTCTTTGCGCCGTGTGACTCAGTAAAACTCAATAAAACTTCATGGGGTGAACATTTGTTTGTTGTGCAAACATATAGATCGAGATGAGCCTACACCGAAGACGCAGAGAGTAAGGAATAACTATTTGACTCCCAACGCGGCTGCACAACACACATCTTTTGAGCAGTACTGGACTCTGTTTGTAATAGTATATCGACCGTAGTCAATAATGCATTGGCGATCCATGGTCAACCATTAGGTGATCAGAGTGCGCAGATTTTACAGCCGACCTTTTCAAATCCATCCTTCTTCCGGGAAAGGCAACATCACTACTTCCGTAAATATGGACATGTAGGCGAGAAACCCCTTACTATCTTCACACTCTCATCAGAGAGTACATATGTATCCCCAAGAACGCCACATAATACGGTTACTCGTGATGCGGGGTCTCGTCGTTCTTCGTCGGATTGTCCCCGTTGACTTTCCTTGCATGGTCGACTCTTGAGTAGCCGAATTCCAGTCAGAGTAGCTCGCAGGATGATTACGGCACCGAGGCCCGATCACCAGGTCAAGGTGACTGCTTTAGGTCGGCGGTTAGGACAACTACTCTGCATTCCAGAGGACTGTCTGCCTCGCAGAGCTCTTTTTGTCCGTCCACGTGCTGAGCGGAAGCGAAAGCAAGGTGGACAGTGTATGACCTGTCAACGAAGTTCGGTAGCCCTAACCATTAGATGGAGTGGGGTCAACAACTACTGCCTCCCTTGAGGGGGGACCCGGGACTCAACTCAAAATGAATAACGACACTACCGGACATGGCTCAATCGCAGTCATCATCATCATCAACGACAGCATGACATCAGTGTTCAACACCAATGCTTCATTGCCGTACAACCATGACTAATTTGAAAGCCTTATTGTAAAGAAAAGAATAAAGATGGATGGGGGGAGGACTTAGTGCTAGCTTAACACAATCATTCCGAGGTGCCTACACCTCCAGACATTCACTCAGGCAATCTGGACAGAAACTGAAAACAAGAACGCCACTGATATCGGTTGGCAGCCATATCTTGTAGTGTCTCCAACCAGGCACAGTGAGGATCACGCGGTCCCCACCCTGGAAGGCGAGTAGCACCAACAGCACCCAAGCGTTTCGTGATCTCCTTCATACTCCTGTGCCAAGTCAAGGGTTGGTCACCTCTCTGTTTACGCCACTCCGAATTGGGCATGGAAAACAGTGCTCTCTTCGGTAAACGATGGTTCGGCATACGTAACACATGTCCCAAACAACGCAGCTTCTAGCGCTGGACACATTCTTCAATGGAAGTACCCGTTACACAACCGAAAACACGCTTTCTAACTGCCTCGTTACGGATTCGCCGACACCAACCCACGCGAGCTACGGTTCTGAGACAACGATTGTCGAACACCTGAAGACGTCTCAGTTCAGCTGCTCGAATAGGCCAAGTCTCACAGCCATACAACAAACCAGCCCGTACTGTAGCTTGATACACACGTCCCTTCAGATTCAGGGATAAACCATTCTGAC
>NW_008751885.1:90950-102757 GCF_000715545.1 Opisthorchis viverrini | reverse complement strand
CGAGGCTTGAGGACTGATTTGGAGATTCCTGATGTCGGCACCATGTGACGAGCAGATGCTGCACTCAAAACCGATGCATGACGAATGGAATCATCAGTCCTAGGTGCTGGGTCTACAAGGAGAGAGTTATTAATGGGGTGGGGAGAGGGGAAGAAAAAGTATGTGAAGGAGAAAGAAGGGAGGCGTCAGCAGTAGCCTGTTTTTGCTTACCCGCCCTGCTGTATGCAGCAAGTAAGGCGACCCGGCTGAAGGCACCACGCGACGGCCGATGTGGCATGAGCTTATTTGTGTATGTGCAATTCATGGTTGTACGTGGGCTGGGATACTGTCAGGGCGTCCACACCTAGACAAGAGGACGATTAGGGTCCTCAACCAAAGCCTTTGGCTCAATAGTCTAACCGCAAGGCAGCGGTGTTTGGCGAGAAATACAAATGCATCACCATTTGTACGGAACAAGTCGCCACATGTTCCAAAGCCCAACCTGGAGGGCCAGGAGGCTATGTTCGTCAGACCTCTAACCATTGACCAACCTGGTATGAGAGACTCTGTGAGTGTCGCGGGACGCTCTCCAGTATAGCTCAATGGATCGCTGAGGTGCGCAAACCGTCACACCACGGTAAAGTCCAGTCTCTTCGTGACGGCAATCGCAGTCAGTGGTGCTCGTGGACCAAAGCTATCCCCTTCAATCCGTAGCACCCCGGTTTCTCGAATTAACTGATTATGTCGTCACATCCAATGCTTGGCCGGATCTCTCAGGCTCTCACTCTACCCTGACCGAAACCGTAGCAGATGGAACCAACAAACCCTTGGTACATGGTTCATGGCTGATAAACTGATATCAACTGAAAATCATTGAGCAATACTGATGCTTTGTTGTCATATAGCCATAATTCATGCGAAAGCCTTAGTGTAGAGAAAGGAATAAAATAGGATGGAGAAGAATGTTGTGCTAGCCTGACGCGAACATTCCGAGGTGCTCACAGTTCCAGATAACCAATCAGACAGATATAAATTGACAACAAAAACACCATTGGCGTCAGTTAGTAGCAAAAGGAGGCGCGAAAGATTTCAGAAACATCAAGGTTCTAATGCATTTGCACGATGCAATTGAGTGGCAGCAAGTGGACATGAGAATTGTTCAGAGGACACTGCCCGATGTTCGAGGCGTCCTTCACTATCGTTTGCTCCGCTCACAGATGGTTTCTGGAGACCGAAAACACGGATCAGTCGAATGATCTTCGGGCATTCCCGGCTTTCTGCACTGCGTCTATTTCCTTAGATTTTCACGTCCACCAGGCTCAACGATCAGCGCACACTTGGCGTCCGATGGTTGTCAGAATTCACCTGCTCCAGAAGGGGCGCAAGTGAATTATCGATCGACAGCATCCACAGCTGACGCCGATGTGGTCAAATTGTGTTCGTGACTGACACACTGCTGGAGGAACCAGATGATTTCAGTTGTTACGGAAGCTAGTGCTGAAGAAAAACGGTTTGCAGTCTGTATACATCTAAGGCAGCCATTCAACATTGCTCATAAGTACCGTCTCCACAACCCGATTGGGTTTTAAGTGCGGCAGGTCGTCCCACTTGTGCGTTCAGATCTACAGCAACCACAACGATAGGTGAGCTTCTAGTCCGCCGTAACGGGGCACTCAAAGCGACATAAAAGCTGTCTCCATTGGTGTAAGAGCTACGGAGACGATGAATAAACAATGCCCCGTTGGTGAGATTTTTTCACAGACGTTGTCGGGCCAACCGCAGAGACTACTAACAAGAGCTACCCAGTCGAGCTGGAATGATACCGACCTCCGCACAGCCTGCCCCAGCGGCCTCTGGGGCAGGGGTGCGAACCCGGGAGCGAGAGATTGGTTAAGCAGTTAGCTCAATGAGTGTGCTGGGATTTCGAAGTCTTGTTTCCAATACGCAGCACACTATTTCAAGCGTGCCCAGCGTGAGACCAAGCGCGACCTGTTATCTTACTTGCTTCAGAATGCGAAAATTATAGACCCAGCGTGGGTGCTTGGGGACTGATGTCGAGATACATGAGGCTTCCCGCGCCTGGCGGCCAAGACCGGTGAAGGACAAGTGATGTCATCAGTCCTAAGGGATGGGTCGGCGGAGAGAGGAAAAGTACGTGACTGGCTTGTTTTCGCTTAGTCGCCCTGTAGTGTTTAGCCAATAAGGGCGACTCATCGAAGACAGCACAAGACACTCATTATGATCTAAGGGTATAGTTGTAGGAATCATGAATGTACGCAGGCTGGGATATTGTCCGGGTGCATTGACCTAGATATAAAGACTACTGCAATCCTCAACCAACGCCTCTGGTTCAAGTCTAACCGCAAAGTAGCGTTTAAGACAAATGCTAGTGCATTACACTTCTTAAAGAGCCAGTCATCACACAAGTTCCAGTCCCTGACCTAGAGGACAGGAGCCTGTGATGATTAGACCTCTAACCGCTGACCAACTTTGTAGGAGACTGCGAGCGCCACACGGAAACCCTCCAGTCTAGCTCAGTGGATCATTGAAGCAAAAACCATCAAACAAGGGCAGGAACCAGTCTCTTCTTGATGGAGATTAGTAAAGCAGGTAGTGTTCCATTTAACTCAAAGTAAGACTCTAAATACCTTATGTTAATGATGCAATTGATAATAATAGTGGAGATGTACCAATAAACAGTACCAGATTATCCGGTGGAGTGTTTTTTTAACGGATTTCAATGTTTAGAGTTCATAAGTAGATTATCTCACGACATTAGGAATACGCATTACTGATAACTTTCAGTAGGCCAGCATTCGTCTCCAATTTCAAAAGCCGTCCATTACAACAGAAACGTCTGGAGTTCTTGAGGGTAACTCTTCTGAAGGAGTCAACCGAATTTCGCAATGTCCCCATGCTTCCGAAAACTCTCCAACAACCAGTGGTTCATCAAGGCTACCCTCTAACATTTATTATTGATAAGAATATGCAACGCACGCTCCTAAAGACATTGAATCTAGTTATTGAGATGTCTGACTCGGATCACGGTCATCAGCATACATCCGTTGCGTTACAGTGCTTTGTCAAGAAAACTCATCTTTCTGGAAATTCAGAGTTCAAGTTCGCTAACCAGTTTCCTGTCTTCGTGGATTCATGGGATACAGCCTTGATCACCATCGTCTTCGTTGCATAAAGGGCATGTGCTAGCTTCGACGCCTTGCTTGGCAATGAGTTGAAATCGCTGGAGAGGTAAGGGAAACCCGCCAGCGATGCTGCCTTCCCCCGAAGGACGGGTTAGAAGAGGTCAGCCCGAAAATCCGCACACTCCGATCGCCGAACGGTTGACTGTGACCGCCGGCGCATGATTCAATATGGTCGAAATTCTTTTAAAACCAAAGAGCCCGATGCTGCTCAGAAGGCACCTGCTATGCGCAACCAGCAGGAATGACAGTAATGCTTTATTCCGTGCGCCCTCGGGTTAGGCCAACCCCCTACAGCCGAGCAATGTCAGGCTGAGTCATCGGGTCCGGGCATGGCTCCCAAAAAAAACCCTAATGTCCGCTGCCTCGTGGGTCAGACGTTTGAGTCAGAGGTTATGGGCAAGGTCCCCAAACAATACGCTACGTCCTCCCACTGCCTTGTGGGTCAGACTTTTGAGTCAAAGGCTCAAGGTGGGGTACCTCAACCAAACCCCCTTCCTCGGCCTGGGCAACCGAAAAGTATCATTTGCCCGCGCAGTTCGGTGCCCACCGATGTCCCTCCCCAGCCCTTTCACACGATACAAGCAAACGTCGCTGGGCCATTTGACTGTCGATTATCTGACCGAAGGACTTTATGCTCCTCAACGCCTACTAACGATACAAAAAATACCCTTCTAAATCCACGAGATCATTTCTATATAAGAGCTTTTAACGTCTGTACTCTGTGTCAAATCGGCAAACAGACAATAATCGCTGAGACCTCATCCTCCCTTAAAATTGATGTATGCTGTGTCTCCAAAACACGCATACAAGACCCGAGCGTGGTTATGCATCTCAGAACGCCAAGGATGAACTTAACTCTTTCACATTTCTCCCCTCGTGTGTCCGGTGACCCAGAAGCGATGACTCGTGGAATATGTGGTGTGGGAGTTGCACTCAACCCGAGCTGAACGCGCTTGGCTGGACTGGATCCCAGTCTTTGCCCCGTCCGGCTAGCCAGTTCAATCAAGCTCAAGGCCTCTCGGCATAAAAAGCAGTGCTTGTTTGTAGTGTTGGCTTATGCCCCAACGGAGTCCAGTTCTGAGGCGAAGGATACTTTCTATCGAGAGCTATCCGGGCTCACTCGTCAAGCCAAATGCACTGACATTGTGATCCTCACAGGCGATTCGAATGCCCAAGTAGGTCGTCTGAGCTCCTTGGGATCACATTTGTGTGGTCGATTCGGAGTCGATGCTCGCCGCACAGACGACGGAGATCGACTCCTTCAGTTGTGTACTGATCACGAACTGTTTCTGGCAAGTACGAACTTTCAACATAAACGTTCGCAACGCGTAACCTGATGGCCGCCAACTAAAAATCAACCATGGACCCAGTTGGACTACGTGGCCATCAGCCACCGGTGGAGAGCCACACTCCGAAGAGCAGTTCAGCTGGCCTCATGCAACACAGCCAGTGGAGGTAATGCATTCGGGCGAATGAAATGTAAACCTTGATCGCCTTTCAGAAGAAATAGGGTACGAAATGTCCGTACTGAAACGTGAGGAGTCAGCAGGACCGGACGGTCTGTACCCAGCCCTCTTCAAAGGCGGAAAATTCCTGGTGACCTACCTGACAAAGCTTATTGGTGCTATATGAGATGAAGAGAAAGTGCATTCAGAATGGTGCATGTCGACGGTTATCCCCATCTTCAAAAAGGGTATGCGGACGCTATATAAAAACCACCGTGGCATCAGCCTGTTAGCTGTGGCATCGAAGGTGCTCTCTGGTCTTATCCTTCGAAGGTTGACTGAACACAGAGAGAGGCAGATCCGTGAAAACCAAGCGGGGTTCCGTTCAGCAAGAGGTTGCATCGATCATATTTTCACCCTCCGACAGATTCTGGAACAGCGACACTGCTTCCAACAACCAACAATGGTTGTGTTTCTTGATTTGAAAGCTGCCTTTGACTCTGTGGACCGTCAGGCACTGTGGCAGTGTCTGTGGAGCAAAGGTGTCCCCCATAAATTCTTGACCTTCCTTATGGTCAGAAGAGTCAACACCTGAGTATCCAGTGGAGGCTCGTTCGTTGATTCAGGGCTGTTGTTTGAGATATGAAAAGCGACTTAGAAGGCTGGATATATTTTAACTCAGGAAACGGAGCGGATAATCTGAGGATCGAGGAGGCACGATCCTACGCTCCAGCCGTACGAACCAAGCCAGAGGAAACTGCATGAAGCCAAGCTTCAAGACCCGTACTAAGAGACCTACCAACTTTTTAAGACAAGCGATTAATTGCTGGGATAGCCCCATAATAGAAGCTGGTACAACTACTTCTGTTGCACAATCCATGCGACGGCAAAATGGAGCCTATGGAAATGCCTTTGTGGATCTGCCATGTGGATCGTTCAACTACTCTGGACGGCCCCAGCTTAGTATACTGGTTTAAGATTTCCTTTTCTACTTCACCTCTCTTCGGTTGCAAACAGGCTTATCATAACTCTATAACTTGTGCCCGCATCCAGGCTCGATATTTTGTTCGCAACGTGAACAGTGACCCTATGGTCCCTACAGGATTTTGGCCAGTTGGGGGGAGCGTATCCTACACAGCATTGTCTAATAAGGAAGTCCCAAATTCCTGCTATTACCGCAGTTTCGTGAAAAACGTCGAGGGCTTGAACAAATCCAAGACATCAAAGATGTGTTTCGGACTGATACGAATCCGGCGGGGAGGAAGACTGCCTCGCGAGGGCGCGACTGTTTGACACTAATCTTAACCACCCAACTAATGAAACCAGCTATTATCAAACATTATGCCGAACTCACCGTATTTTGTCACATTCCATCTGAGGAGGATGCCAGAATTTACATCTGCGGCCGCGCTTACACACATTACGAAGATAATCACGACAAATCGCAGGTTCGGACGTAGCTCCTTGTGACGTGGACTTGCAATCTGAACTTATGGCTGACATTAGGGCAAATGGCTGATATTATGACGAATCGAGTATAGGTGGACGAAGACTGGAGCCTGTAGAAAGTGCGCGGATGCATACATTCCCGTCAGAGCATACATCGCGCGCTATAGGTGTGGCATTTTGCAGTTTGTACGCAGGAACAGGCAGAAGGCCAGTTAATTCGGGTAACCACTCGTACTGCAGAACAAAACTCAGCCAATCGTATTTGGCAAGAAAAATACACAGAACCATGGTTTGAATAGCTTGTAGCTATCTAGGCGCGTGATACAAAAGTTCGATCTAACTCGACCGGCGGAGCCCAGTATTCGCACAATGGAATTGAATATTCGAAAACTGCGTGTCCCTTTTGGAATAAAGGAGGGAGGAAATTGAGTTCGGAGTACCAGTTCAATCATAAGGGATCAGTCTAAGCTTCCCGTGGTATCAGCGATGCCAGGGAAGTATTCCATTAAACTTTTTTCGCCATAGGTACGATTGCTTCGGTGGATGATGTAATTTGATGGGCTGCAAAAACATGAGAGTAGATTAGAACTATTTTTTGACTTGAGCAGCTACGCAACAAAATGCAACATCTTGGCCCAAAAAGTTGCATTTTACTCACAAAGGTTTTGCGGCTAAAAGCATTGTGCAGCTAATGCTCCCACCCACGGGGGCTACTCCTGTTTCTTATCTACGCCAACGATCTTCCAACTTCCTTCCTTCAAGGTTGATCTCTAAGTTCGGACTAACCGAAGTATTTGAGTTTCAACGCCAGCGTCTTCTAGCTGGGTGTAGATGCTACAGTGCGGTGGTCACTGGACTGGAGCCTTCCCCTGGATGACGAAAAATGTAAATTTTAGTTCTAGCAAATTCATAGCCCCGAACAGAGAACTCAAACAACAGTTTTCGCTTGAGTTTTTGCTTGAACGTAAGCCGCTAAACGACGAGAACAAATCCTGTCCAGGGGCTTGGGCTTAGTCTAACTCGTACTAACATGTACGGGGTTTGCACGTAGAGCCGGCTGTTAAGTATGGCTTTGTCTATAGAGACAAAGGAACAAAATCTCGGTCGCCTCATATTATCTTCAACGCAATTACGAGGTTTCCAATTTTTTACGATCGGTTTTCGGTAAATCGATATCTGACAAGAAGGGATTTGGACACCTGCGGGACTCTGCTTTAGTATGGAGCGACATTGTATTGACTGCGTCTGTTTGTAGCCCGAGTTCGGAAAGGTCATTACCACTCAGGATATGTATACAACTGCCGGTGGAAGCATCTAACAGCTATGCTGAGTAAGTCATAGAAAATTATGTTCTATTCTGTCAGATGGCATGGTCACCGCAGTTACACATGCTTCGCCTGGCGGCAACAGGTAGTGCTATTCTGACGCTTCCCTGATGTAGCAAACCTCGATGGTACAGGCGCAACTTGTTAAAGCAAGTAACCTGTGGCCTATGGACGCAAGCTCCACGCGTTACTGATCACAGCTTGCGTGGTAACCAAGCGTATGGCTACATACGCCTCTGTGAAAGGAAGGCATTTTCTCGTTCGACTTTTTTAGGGAAATGATTGGAAAACACTGTCAAGTAAAGAAGTTCGCTAGGGATAAATTGTGCTACGCATGCAGGTGGCGAGAGTGGTGTTCGCCTGCCACGTTATGTTGTGCTATGTTCAAAGCAAGCAGAAGGCACTACGAACCATATAACATGCATGTATTTTGACCACAAACATTTCCCGCGAGCAATCGAAACTTTCCCAAACATGATTCATTTAGAAACACCGTACATTGTGTTTTCGTTTATTATAGGATTTGCTCACATACTCCGACAAAATCCGCAGGCGCTGCGTCGCATGGACGCCTGATTCACGAATTCACTGACCGATACACAGGACCGAGGGTTTTACCCAAGTTTCCCTAGTCGGCTTCCTTCAGCGGTCGTCATTTACCAGAAAGCCAAGTTAAGAAAGGGTGTGGCGATGCTCTTTAGGTTTTCAGCACGGAGTAGTACACTTTTTAGCGCGATGATAACCTCCCGCCAAAATACGGTGAAATCGCAAGTCTACAAAAATAATTGGAGGAAAAACAGAAATAAAATGACAAAACACCTGTGATAAAACTGGCCAGAGCAACAGAAACTTGGTGCAAATGCATTTGTATAAATGGGAAACTAAGTGATCTGTCTCAAAAATCATTCACAGTCGTGAAATCCCGAAGAAGAGAAGGTTAAACTCTGGTGGAAAAGACATGAGCTTTTTTCCCGATTCTTGGAACCACCGGTCCAAGGCTTGGAAAAACTCAAAATCCTGGTGGATTTTTGTGTTAATCCTTCCTTTGTATTTTCAACGTATTGCTTTTAAAGTTTGGCAATCACTTCGGAATTAGAGCGTCAAGTTCGCGGGACCAGAAAGCCTTCAATATACTCTCCGTTCTTTAATGTCAAAAGCCTTTTTAACTGAGCTATCTGATGGGGCGCTCACTGATCAGTAAAACCCCTCAATAACGGGGCTGGGCGGGCCAGAATTTGCGTGTGCTTTTTGAGTTACGACTCCGTGTCTGAACACAGTATGCACGGTGAAGCCTGAAAGGTGCCGTTGGGTGTACGAGCAGTTGGAGCATCTGCGGGACGATTGTGCGTCTTATGTACTATAGTGTGTAAATGGCTTTTCAGAAATTTTGAACTTAGTTCTGACTTTCGGCTCCCAGTCACTGACATTGATACTTGTGGAACACATGCATGTATGTTATAATTGCCTTCGCGCAACTTGGATCCTTCAGGATTGCCAGGAGGATTAAAACCTGCTACATAAAGCTGGAGTTACAAAATGCCATTAATAAGAAAACTACCCAGACAATTTATACGCATGCATGTTTGGGCTGTAAGTTGGGTTATAATAACCTACAATGTTGTGTTGCGCTTCTCAGTCCCATTTTGGAACGTTCACATAAATAAAAAAAGCTAAGGCCTGGTGAATCTCAACCAGCGGTTATTTCTCGTCCGCACATGCGTGCAGGTCTCGAAGTCTACTAAGTCTTCACAAACAGCTACGAAACACGCGTAACAGCTACGCTATAGAGAAAATACTTCCCGCCTCAAGAAGTTCACCCGGGAACTCACAACATTTTTCCTCAGATGATAAATAACTTCTTGGCTTTTTCCAATATTCGCATTGCAATTATTTTTATCAAATTATCATCAAATCATTAAATAATTTTTCCACTATAATTTGATAGTGCTTATCACCTGCTAATTCCGTTAATTAAGTTACAAATAAAGAAGTAACACGCCAGACAACGGTGTGTGTGTGACGAAATATGAGAATTATATCCCAAGTTCCGAACGCTTCAATTTCGCAGATGGTTCTGCCTGATATGGTGTGCTGAACGCAAGTGCTAGCGCGCGAATCGATTATACCGGGCTATATTACGATATTGGGCGTTAAGGTGACCGACTTTCGATTAGGTTTGTTCACTAGAGAGTGGTAATTACGCCAATGTGAAACTTGTCTGCCCCAGCTTGTAGCAGTTTCCTCCCACCGCTCATTTGTATTAGTGTCCTAGTTGGAGTGTCATAACTCGTGACGTAAAAACTTTCTTCAGCGTGTGTAAGAAGGTGCACCACCTGGAGAGCTGGAAATCCCCGGTACGGTGGAGAGACATAGCGGATGGGTGCTGGTTAGAGCTGCAGGCTTTGTGCCGAGGATCCGACAAACTTGATCAGTTATATTAAAAAGAACACTTATTATGAACATGTCCGCCCCAGGTTGTCTCTGGTTGTCTCATTCGCACTTCAAACTGCACGTTGATACCTTTCAAACCACCAGGACAGTAGGAAGAATTCTTGTCATTTCGTTCTTTGTTCCGATTTAAATTTTTTTGCTTGGGGAACTCCGCCAATAACTTATGATAATAACAAGGTTTATTCACACTGGGCTGGGTCTTCTCTAAATTGGCAAGACCTAAATGTGGTGGGCATCAAGGACAGAAAAAGGTATTTGTTAGGATTTTTCTCGTCTGTCAGGGGACATATAAAACTAAAGCAGAATCAGACAGCTACAATCGGAAGATGGGGACAACAGGCCACGGGAGGTTGCAAAATAATGGATTTTGCCTTGCACGTGATGAGGAAGTACAAACAGCAAAATAGGGAACAAGAACAACTAATCTGGAAAAACAGAATGATTTCAGTGGTCCGGTCAGCCGATTCGAACTGAAATTAAAAACCACCGCTGAGACTCTGTGGCTTTAGACAGTTCAGTTTAGTGTCAGTGTCACAAAAAAAATAAAGCGCTCAAGGGGACAATTTCGTATAAGCTCTAATCTCAAAACCACAGAACTTTTGTGACTCACTGGTGCTGATGTTGATCCGAAACGAGTGCAAAATTTCCTCGTAAAGACGAGTCACTGCCAACGCATAAGCTGGAACGTGAACTGCAAAGAAAATTGCTATCTTTATATGGAGAACAAGCTGAAAATGCGCCTGGGTAGATAACTCCAAGAGGAAAATCGAGTGTATTAGGATGAAGTGCTCACAGATGCGGTGGGGGCAAGGTAAGCAGTTTGCTCACATTTGCAGCTATACTTACGGACGGCCAGAGGAGGCATTCTAGTGTATGGAGAAAGTAGTTGCGTAGGCGGCTTTGGATTGGGTATGGCAGTGCCGTACCAGAGTTGCACCGAAATATTCCGGTTTCCAGAAAGCGCCATAATAGAAGTCACAGTTGGCGTGAGGGTGCGCAATTCTATGGGCAGACGGATTTCGGGTTAGCCAATGGAATCCAGGTAGGCTTGAAAAAGTCGGCGTAATGTAAGAGCTAATTTCGGGAAGATTCACGCGGACATAAAGTGGGGACCAGGCGGGTGGATGGAAATAATTCAGGGCGTTCGAAGCAGCTACTGCAAAGATGGATGCTGAGGAAGAGGAGAGAATGGGATGCGGTCAGCAAGCCCCGTGAGTTTGATGAACTTCCCGTGGAGCCTATTAAGAGAATATATCTAAAAATTCGTTACGGTTGTAGTGACGTTATCAAATGCTTAGTTAAGACAAACTAGGGGTAGGTCTGTGCTGAGTATCCTGGCAATCAATAGCTGGTCAAGCTTGTAAACATAATGCTAATATAGTACAAGAGGAACAGAACAAACGGTATAAGTATGCTTTGTCTTTTTTATTTTATTTTATTTTTTGCTGACGTTTGACGAACGCAAATTTCAATCTCAAGGTCAGGTATTGTAAAAACTTCTTTTGGGACCCTAGCCCTACCGTAGCGTTTTACTTACCCTAGTAGAGCATTTAGCTACCTGTTTTAGATATATGGTTTTCGACCGCACCTAACCACCCCACCAACTCTTCCTAGCTTGATTAGGCCCCACTGAACATAAGCTTGCTAGCATAATCCCACTGAGGCTTACTATTACCTGGTTTGAATCAAACAATGCCACCAATCCTATCTTCCTCTAAGCGCTCGCTAGACCCTGATTCCCCATCATCCACCCCCTCATTGCTTCCAAAGAAGCGCCTTGCAGGGAAAACGCATAACACTAAACCTCATTATCCTCCAAGCCTGGTCGATAGATTGCCCCAGCTAAATTCTACCTGCTCAGTTGTACTAACTGACATTTTCCTTCCTGCCGTACCCGATAGCTGCCTTTCATCCTCTTCACCAAATGACTCTCAGCTCCACACCGATCTGTCAAG
>NW_008751885.1:88596-90825 GCF_000715545.1 Opisthorchis viverrini | reverse complement strand
GGTCTGTACAGCCCGGCGGCTGCGAAAGTCGAAACCCTCCTAGCGTTGCCAATACTAGTGCAGTTTAGAGATGAAGACGATGCAAGGCGCCTTTTAGCATCTCAGGCCCTTCTGTCCTCGACCCAGACATTCCAGACCGCAAAGGGCAAGGCTGCTCGTACCAGACTACAAAGGCAGCTCACAAGAAACCCACACTCCGAACTTCTGCAGCCGACTACTGATAAGCATCGAACGAATCCATATTCTGTTCAACAATCCGTACCACTAAATGCTCCCGATGTGACTCAGTCACAGACTACTCATGAAACGGCAGTGAAGCATCGGTGTTGAACACTGATGTCATGCTTTCGATGATGATGATGATGACTCATGAAATCAACCCCTTGGAAAGTTGTGAAAGTCATATCGCCGGCGATACATCTGCACATAGCTGTCGGAGAACACCAGATTCAACCAATGACTTACCGGACCTGTCAACTGGTCCGGCCTCCTTTAAAATCCCCTCCAGTTCGATTGAACACCCCTCCGTACCCGACATCAGTACAGCCTGCTCTAAAGCAATCGGTATTACAGCCACTCCCCCAGATGCCGGAGCTGACCCTTTATCCTCTAAAACTCGAAGATGTAGCAGAGCCCCCCACTATCCTGGAATCCCTCCTCGCCAAAGCCCGCCATACCGTCACGACAGCTTGCAACCGAAAGCCCCACAGACCTTCACAATGGCCTCTAGCCCTGCATCTCTTTTTCCTGACAATGAGCCCTCCACTTCTACCCTTGGACACCCGCCTGTGCCCCCTCAGACATCAATTGCACCAAAACAATTCACCCCTGTGATGTCGGACGCAGAATCTTTCCCGCCCCTATCTGGTGCTACAATCGGAGATGGGAACACAGTCTCTCGCTTCAGACCCCCCGACCTAATGACACTTCGCCCTTTTCCACCAAAGCGCGCCCTCAGGCTCAAACACCCACTATCAAAGCCTGGTACTGTAACGCCCCTGCCTGTGCAAAATCCACAAATTCCCACTCTTCACCTACAACCTCCTCTGCCTCCTCCGAAGCCATGTGTAGCCTCACCCTGCAAAATCCCAAATTCCCACTCTTCACCTGCTACCTCCTTTGCCTTCTCCGAAGCTATGTGTAGCCTCACCCCTACAATCTTTAAAAAGCACATCAAGCCATACACGCCGCGCGCCTGGAAGCTTGTATCCACAACGACCCATGACCGGCTCAGGCCCTCATCCGTTTCCACTACCCAAGCCACCAGCTTTCGTCCCGCCCGAATACCATTTTCGGCGACCACGCATCCCTCCACAGCCGCCACCCCCTTTTGCATCCTATCTCCCTCCATGCCTGCCGACTCAGATGACAGCCGACAACTTTACATTCAACTGCATGCTCTCGTCCCAAAGCCATTCCGTACCCTATACTGAGCCTGATACAGTACCTCCTCCAGTGGGTTCAAACCTATTTCAGCGAAGATTTACCCATCTACCACCAGTATCGAATACCCACTCCCAGACTCCGAACCCTGTTTCATATTACCCACCTCCAGGTGCCCAGTCTTCCCAGTCCTGAACCCCACCGTAAGAGAGGTTACAAAGTTCCTACTTAGTACCGTCTGCTCGCCAATGAGCTTGTCGATAATGTTGTTCAATGCCCTGCTCATTACTCCCCAAAATCAATAATATCCGAGCAATTGGAGCCATTGCACGATCAAGCATAATCTGTGTGACTGAAACACGGCTCACAGATGAAATTCCTGACACAGCCATATCAATCCCTGGCTATGATACTTACCACTCCGATAGGAAAGTCAAGGGGTGGTGGCTGTGCCATCTATTCCGAGTCAAAACTTCGTGCAACCCCATTTGACGATTCTTCTCTGGAAGGGATTCCAGAGACCATTCGGATATCAGTAGAACATGCCAAACGACCTGTACTAGTAGGTTGTATCTATTTGCCACCTCCCCCCTCCCCCTCCTCTATTGCTGATCTCTCCCGCATTATCTTCACCGCACATGCCCTTCCTCACCCGTCTAAATTTCTTTTGGGTGACTTTAACCTGCCGGACATTTCCTAGTCCTCCACCACGGGCCCCGCTCGTTATACTCCGCTGCTTGCACAACTGAGTGTGGAGGGCTGGTCCCAAATTATACATAGTCCCACTCGTGGCCTACACACTTTGGACCTAATATTCTCCAACGACGGCCATTTGGCTACAGCTAC
>NW_008751885.1:76089-84423 GCF_000715545.1 Opisthorchis viverrini | reverse complement strand
CACCAGTCATGCCTTTATTCTGACTGTAATACTATGATCATGCCCGACGGTATGCTACCCACTAGTTTGGAATAAATATTATTATTTTTATCATTATTACTCACGTTGAAGTTCACTCAAGTAATGATGTAAGGGGCCAGCATTGGAAGAAACCGGAAACCTCAGTTTTAGCACTTAACGTCGGTCCACCAGCAGACGTAGAGCCATGGCAGGAGAAAATTTCCGTTGAAATGTTTTGCATGGTGAGGAGTTTTTTAATGTAGTAACTAGTAAAGAACTGATTAGTGTTGTAATGAGCAAGGAGAGCAACCGTTTTCCAAATTGGTTTGGGCAATTAAATGGTGGGATCCACGGTAGCTTATAGCCCCATTAGAGTCCCGTCAGAAAGACCCCGTTGTGCTGGTGTGATGGGGACACTGGACATATAAAGCTTGATTGAAATGAAATTGCTGAGAGGAGAAAAAAGACCAGTTTAGGTAGAGGTTACCATGTGAGCTAGAATGTACCATAATATACAAGGGAGTGCGAATGTTATAGCGTCACCACTCTCCAACAATCGCTCTGGCCTCAGCCGAAAAGACTGCGAAAACCAACGGGTGCTAGATCTGTGATAAAACATGGGGGTGAGTAAACAAGGATTAGGAAGTCCGTTAATTTTTTATTTGATTAGCTACTTTTTGTACGCATGTGACCGCTCCCGGGAACGGTACAGAGGAGGGTGCGGGTGGACTTTGTGCAGTGCAACCTTGACAAAAAGGTGGCAAATCTTCGGACATCGATGTAACCTGCGGGTGTCGTGGGGTAACTTCAGGCCACCCCACGCAGTATTTTGAAACAGATGGGTGGTCAACTTCCTATAATCTGTAACCCACAGTTCTTCAAGATAAATGGCACACTCAGGAAAAGTCCAACACAGCAGATACAAAAGAACAACTGTGTTGTTTCGTAAAATTCTTTTATTGAAAGTCGGGCTTGGAACCACCGGTGATGAGCAAAACACCCGTTTTACTGGATGTCCGGTCGGCATACAAAAGCACCATGGCGCATCGCAACAGTGCGACCCTTCCTGAAGAGCATACCCGGTCACTACATGGGGTTTTAAATATTCGTGCATGATACCAGATCTGTAGGGTCTCAAGTCACCAAGCAGTCATAATTGTGAGCTGTACACTAGCAAAGAACACCAGCTGCCAAATATTTTATCAAGTCATGCCAGTGAAACATTTCAGTCAGTTGGAATACGAAAACGGAAAATGGCCACTAGAACTTGCAAATCTTGGAGGTAAACGAAACGGCAGCTTCTACTTGGGCCATCCGAGTAGAATAGAGATGTTTAGGGCGTATGCATTACAGCCAAAGGATGATGAAGCATTGGTACAAACGTCATATCAAGCAGAGACGCACCACAATATCGTATGCGTCAAAGAATAATCCATGAAAGCAAGAAGGACCTTAATTCATTACCGATCTTCACGCCCATTATTGGATGTGTGTACTGTGGGTGATTAGAGGGTGTAACGGTTGAACGGTATCTTCGAGTGACGCGTAATACCAGAACCTCCGGGTAGGCAAAACAAATTCGGAGCTGGGTTTCTATACGGTACTATTGGGGTAAGAGAAATTCACAATTTGTACAGACCTCGACAGTAGATACGCGTCCAAAACAAACAGTCCGCTTGGACTTCAAAAGTGCGAAGCAAGGGAGCAAACAGGCTCCAACGTGCGACAGTCACACGTGCAAAGTCAGATACAAATGGCCGGATGACCTCAAGGCCAAATGGGTGAAGTGGTAACGACAAACAAACGTCAGTTCATACATACACGCCAAACACAAAAATGGGGCGGGGGTTACAAATGGGGGCATAATAAACGTGGGGAATTTCATTGTCAACATAACGGATGATACAGGCTGGCAAAAACAATAAGAGTGAGGGCATAACAAAAAGCTTCCTACTTGGAACGTGAAGGAAAAGCTTCTAACTGCAGAAAGTATGGGGCCAGGATAATGAATCAGGAGCGACAGCAGGACTGTCGCGATATGGCCGGCCAATTTGGGATGTTGATCAGATCTGCAACGGTGTCGTTTTTTCATGACCCTACCGGTCCGTCATCTTGCACCCATATAAATGTGGATTATCCTAAGTGCCATTACTACATTAGATTTTAAAAACCGGTGAAATTTTTCGCTCTTGCGGTAACGGAGTTCCTTAGCACATCTCATATTCCACTTCAAACCCTTCTTTGGTATCAGGCGTCCAGGCTGAAGACGACCCCAAAACAAACCATAAGGGAATGGAAATTATGTGAAGGGTGATGAAATAGGTTCTTGCCTCCCGTGCACTATTACCTACGTGAATCGGCTGGTGCTAGTTATGTGATGCCTGAGGCTGACGGGCGTGTACGGAATTTTCTTGTCTTGGAATTGGTGGCCGTGTGTGACTGGGCACGTGCCGCTCTGTGGCTTGTGTGGAAATGAGTAGAGTCGGTCGCCTTGTGGTAGGACCAACAATATGTGGTAACCATCCTAGCATGTAAGCATCAGGAGACAGTGGTTCTCCAGGGTTAGGTGTTCACTAACATTCTGTGGATGGAAATCAGAAAAACATCTTAACCAAAGCCCAGTAAGCAAGTTTGCAGAACGAATACCTTCATAAGTCAGGGGAAACTGTAGCCACCGTATCTACACTCGTCATCCTCACTTTGCTATCTGTGACCTCAGCGAATACAATAACAGCTGTATACTCTTACTAGTTACTAATTTAGTCCAAATCCATGAAGTTCTGCTCTGTCATACTCATAGTAGTGTCGCCGCACAAGTGGCAAGCATACTTTGCCTTATATAACAGTTGTCCTAAAACAATTCCTCTTGTCTTTCACCGTCCCCAGTGTCCTCTGTTTCCAACAGTGCCAGTTTTGCCAAAACCTTATATATGTTGGGCAGCGCGTTTTGATATCACTGCTCCACTTCCATACACCGGGTAGACATCCGCATTCGATGTCGGTCATAATGACCATACCATTACGATCGTGCCTGAATGTACTCCATACCCCCTTCGGGCATAAACACCGTTGTTAAATGGCCAAACGGTGAAAATCAACACCTAGAACTCCGACAAGAGTGAACAAAGCGGTACCTCGTGGCAGCCAGCGGAACGTCGATGACACAAGAAGCCACTGTCTCTTAGTCGGTCTCAATTTATCTCTCACTAATAAAACCATCCGGGTAAACTAGGGGTGGTTACACAGTCCTCCGGTGCCCCATTATAGAGTGAAAATTGTTCGGTCATTTCTTTGTGAATATTTCTAAGTCGTAAAGTAGTAAATTTTGCCTTCCGAGGAATCACGGTGATGCGCATCTTATTATAACCCTTTTACACACCTGATTGCGCCCACTTTGGTCTACATAGTCACATTTCCTTACGCAGTATTCAAACTACAACACATATTCACCAGTGCGTGGTAGGTTAAAAGGTCTTGTGTCCAGCGCTTCCTTTGCACTGTGTTTAGCAGATAAGATACAAACTTCAATCCTCGACCGCTGTTGTCCAAACGCCCCATAGATCTGTTATTCATTCAAACTGCCTGGTGCCCGGTCTACACTCACACGGTCCTACAACAAAAGGAAAATTATCCGTGTGCCCACATCTGCATGACCCCCTGTGTCAATCTCCGTCTCAACCAGAACAAGCGGCCGCGGAACTGCGCAACCCTTCTCCGACCCTTGACGACCGCTACGGGGCTGCGCATAAACCGAAACATGACAGTGCGATGATGACATGCCACTGTCATACCCAGTGAGATGGCACTCCCACAACTATTTTCTCCAGAATCTCGAACGCAACCCCTCGCCCACTCAAGCCTGTAGCCACAACTTCGAGCAGTTCTCATCCGCCCCGCCTCTGGGATGAGCTCTTCAGTACCCAATTAATTTTCGCTCAGCTTTGGCTAGCCTGGCTTTTCTGCTGCGATTTCGGCTTGCCTCTTGCACAAGTTCAAATCCGTATACGGTGTTCGGGTCGCCCTATGTGTTAGCACCTTGACCCCATCAAACATATTCCCCTGCACCTGACATCCCTACAACAGTGCAACCAGTGAGTCTGCTTGCTTTCAGATTAAACCACATTTTTGAAACAAAACTTGACATGTGCTCCCAAGTTGAATTATCCCACCACCATCTCCACTTTTGCTCGTTGTGACTCTGGCCATTTACCTAACCATCCAAGGTCACTCATGGCCAGCAATGGTTTTCAGTTTTAGTTCATGTCACCTGACTGTCTTTGATCTAGTCGAACCTCACGCCCATTTTTCTCAACAAGTTGTGAAATATCCCATTATTGCTATATCATCCGGTATTCCCCACTGTTTATGACATTGTCCCCTTTTTGTGCAATCCGCACCCCCACAAATCTCCCAGTCATGTTCCACTCTGACTGTAAAACTATGATCATGCCAGACGATATGCCAGCCACAAGTTGGGAATGAGCCTTATTATTAGTATTATTATTATGTATTTGCAGTCTTGTACAATCGGACATAAGACGGCAGCCTAGAACGGCTTAGACGTTCTTACGTTCTCGAATGTTGCACTGAGACAAGGATTGGATGTTACGGCTACCCTTCTACTAGGCGCAAACACTCAATACAAAGTACTTGGCCGTAATGAGACACGCTAAAACCTGCAGCTATTTTGTTCACACCCAGAACACCAAACTATTTTATATCAGAACCATTGTTTACACAATAAAGAAACTTGTATATGCAACTAGCTGGCGGCTTAAGAGACTGCAGAAATGAGGGGAAGTTAAAACACCCCTACCCAGGACACCATAATCTGCGTTCAAAGATATTCATTGGGACCTAAAATTCAGGACAGGAGCTGGCCCAAGATGTTGCAAGTATATTTGTGAAAATACTAATAGTAACGTTTATTCCAGGCCCGTGTTTGGCATGACGTCAAACATGATCATAATGGTACTGGCATAATGAATGGACAGTTGGTGTCAGATGTGTGCTCAGGAATGCGTGTAATGTGACAGTCGCATGAACAGTTGGCATTATCGGACGTCTAAACTAGCACAATCCTAGTGCGGTGAAAAACAAGAGCACAGAAACAAGGCTATTAAGTTATTTTCAGCTTTCGGGGAACATACTGAATCAATGCAAGATCTAATCATTATGCTTTGAAAATGGAGGGCAACAGAACTGAGGAGGAAGTGAAAAACCGATGCATCGTGCCAGGTCTTCATCACAGAGTTGTGGTCACAATAGCAATCGGCGCATGATTCAGCATTACCTGCGCTGGTTTGGATAATAACTAGGGATAATCTGTGAAGTGCAATAAAAATACAATAGCAATTATAATAGTGACTTCTGCTTCACCCTTAGTTCGGAGCATACGTTTGCCACTGAGGACTAGTGTGACATTACCAAACCGTTGTGCTTTACAGCTTCTTATGGTGCGTTAATTATTGGGCTGTAGTTTCTTCGAAAAAGTAATTTACTTGGTCGATTTTTACTGGGAAATTAAGTGAAAATAATTGAACCTATAATGGAGTTCAAAATCACCCGTGAAACCAGCTTCTCAGCGGAGATTGCCACACAGAGAAGTCTGGACAAGTTAGATGATGGCGCTTAAATAATTCTGCAGGCGGAAAAAGAAAAGTATTCTGTTTGTTCATCGTTAGCGTGGATGACAAAGTAGTTCTGATATCACCTCAAAACTGAAGGCTCCTCTGCAAGTGGAGCAAGATTTCAAAATCGGCTGCCTATCTTCAGCGAAATGATTGGTCACGAAATTACCGCTTGATAAACCAGGGTTTGTTAAAGCGCTTATTACAGGTTATAAGTTGAATATGCGCAAAATGTCATACATTCATATAGGCGCTACTGGTTCGTGCGGCGTAGGATGTTTCCTTGTCCTGAGTGTGATTATAGCATTTATCAGATGTCTGGAATAGTTGTCCCTTGTGACTACCGATTTACAGGCGACACAGACTGATGTGGTGCATCGCTACTACCTGTCAAGCAAGGTTTCGTAAATTTTATACATTTTTATCTTGATAAAAATTCGTAAAAGTAAGACGGGGGCGTAAAGATCTTAAGGACACAGTGTTCGTCAACGGACGGCAATAAGTGCGTGTTTGAACATGTTAAAAAAGAGGTACCAGTCGTCTCCTAAGAGTTTTTCCAAGAACCATACAATGGTTAAGTGTGAACTTGGTTCAACAATGTGTGAGTTCCCGAAACATAACTCAGGCCGAACTGTATAATCAGTAGCTGACTTCTTAGATGAGTGGACGGCCAGAACCTCTTGCCTAGAAACAATTGTAAAAATTCTACTGTTCAGCACATTCTTGGAGGTGGATGAAATGAGCATTTCATCGCTTAGAAAGGTGAGAGTAACTAGGTCTGTCTAGACCAGCGTTACGGTGGTTTCTCAGTGGAGCAGAGAAGTGTGAATCGTTCGAAATTTGTCAGTTTGTGCAAACAGTAAGGAATTATTGGCACCTTCGTGTCTGGTCTAAAAAGTACGCCATTGCAAAAGATGGACATCTGTGTCTTCTGGGGAAAGACAATGCTATATTCATGCTTTTTGCTGTGCTTTATTGAAAGCGATCGCTCATCACCAGTTAGTTGAAAGCGCTGGTCGGGATGTACTTAAATTGCTGTTTCGGAAGCGCATCTTTTGACGGATGTTTTATACAGTGAAATGAAGTGAAAACGACATGAAGTGGGTTACACACGTGCCAATGTGTGGCACAGGGAGGCGTTCTGTGTCCCAGTCCTGATATAAAAACCCAAGAGTAGGTGTCCATTACCAGCGCCCATATTAAAATGGCAATATTTGTTCAATTTTTGAACGAAAAATGAAAGCTGGCAAGCATATCTGTTGCTCTGTTATGGCCGGAGCAGAGCCCGCTAAAATAACTGACTGACATCCCCCGAATGGCACCGACTTTGAGGCATCTTGGGTTATTAATAGATGGCAGGTTTAACGGTTGTATACCCAGTTTACCCGAATGTACCGCAAACTTAAACTCCGAAGGAGAAAGTCAAGGATAGAATATGAGCCTCTTGCGTTTCTTGGAATCGGATGTTTTTACTGAGATTCACGCTAGGTCAAATGTGCGTGGATTATGGTGAGTACATGACGTAAGAGAAATTCTGCATGCTGCGCAGCCGCACCCAGGAGCCTATGCAAGGTACACTGCTTCGTAAGGGGCCTATGTCTTTTGCAGAGCGTTTGTTTGCATCTTAGAGAATAAATTGACGCAAAGAATGTTCGTTCAGCAAATACTTCATCGAAGAAGGTTCTCACGAAGTGAAAATAGTGTAGAAACGGAACACTTCGGTGCTTAAAGAGGGGATGTCCCCGCATAGAATTTCTCAATTGGTCATAAATCGTAAACGAGGTGGTTTCAAATCCAACCTCGCCAATATTGAGGATCTTGTGCAGTCTGCCTTGGTTCAAGGTTACCCAAAAAATTGGCAGAACAAACAAATGACTAATCATACCAACTTTTACTTCTCCTGGGATCCTGTCTACAGGATAAATGATTTGACTTATTTCATGCGTTCAGATAAAAAACGCTCAGAAAAAGCACGTAATAATGTTTTGAAATTCTATTTCGAGAAAAGTGATGGAACGAGCGGCTAAGCCTTCAGTTCATGCGTTTTCGAAACCGCTGATCCTTACCATAGCTCATCACGAAGGGCGTGAGTAAACTAGCCTGACAAAAGAGTAATTTCAGCGGCGCGGAACCAAAATCTCAATGTCAGGTGATGTTGATTTTTTCATTATTCTAGCCCATCCATAAGTCTTTCACCAGTTTTTATACTGGACAGCTATTTTCACGGTGCCAAAAAGCCTTCCTTTCCCCAGCACGCCTAATCAGTGCCAGCCCCGGTTTGTAGAGTGTGCTTAGTCCTCATCTACATAGTGGTTCCGTCCAACGTTTCGCCACTGTTCCACGCTTCCACAGTCCTATCTGAAATATCAGCCCGCATAGGTATCTGAGACTGACTGTGGCTACCTTAATACAATCCATAGTTCTCCTACAACCCTCGAACTCTCAAGTGTTCCACCAAATAAATCATTCCTCAAACTGCTCCTAAGTTTCTCATTATGTCACCAGTACCGTCTTCCTCAAAGCGGTCGCTAGACCTCGAATCCCCATCAGCTACCCTCCCGGCATCTTCAAAGAAGCGGTTTAGATCCAGAAGATCCAGCTCCCAACCCCCTCACCTCCCGAAGCCGGCAAAGACAACATCCCAGGCAAACTTAGATTGTTCAGTTGTTCTAACTGACATATCCTTGCCTCCTCAACCCGGCAA
>NW_008751885.1:75085-75434 GCF_000715545.1 Opisthorchis viverrini | reverse complement strand
AGCCCCGGTTTGTAGAGTGTGCTTAGTCCTCATCTACATAGTGGTTCCGTCCAACGTTTCGCCACTGTTCCACGCTTCCACAGTCCTATCTGAAATATCAGCCCGCATAGGTATCTGAGACTGACTGTGGCTACCTTAATACAATCCATAGTTCTCCTACAACCCTCGAACTCTCAAAAGTATTCCACCAAATAAATCATTCCTCAAACTGCTCCTAAGTTTCTCATTATGTCACCAGTACCGTCTTCCTCAAAGCGGTCGCTAGACCTCGAATCCCCGTCCGTCAGCCTCCCGGCATGTTCAAAGAAGCGGTTTAGATTCAGAAGATCCAGCTCCCAACCCCCCCCCC
>NW_008751885.1:72235-72723 GCF_000715545.1 Opisthorchis viverrini | reverse complement strand
ATTGACTCGGCTACTGGTGCCCCTTAATCTTACTTTCCTGTAGTAGTAGACCTCAGTTAAGCTCCGATTCTTACCACTTATCTGGAAAGCTGTTGCCTATCCGCTTTTCACTTGTCCACCGTCGCTGCTGACATTAAACCCTCTTTCTGCACAGCAAGGGCCCGATGTCACGACGCTTTGGTGAGCAAAATAAAAACCGTCCGTTTTCAACTAGTCCAACAGCTGGCCCCCTGCTAGCTACCTTGACCACAAATTTTTCACCTTCCAAAAACTAGACACTTACTCTGGACCAACAAGTAATTGGCTTCTAGACCAGCAAACGTTTTCGCCTTTCTTGGGTTAATTCAGCTTCCTGTCATCCCTTTTAGTTTTTTTATAACGACGCCGTAATATCTCATGCCTCTCAACACCCACCACGCGCTACTGCTTTCATTGTATTTCTTTCTCTTCGCCCCTCTTCCCAAGCTTCAGTCATCGACCGCGGTTGC
>NW_008751885.1:71380-72200 GCF_000715545.1 Opisthorchis viverrini | reverse complement strand
GGAATCCCTAAACTCCTACTTCGCCAGCTGCTACGATACCTCCCCAGCGACTCTCTCTACATACTGCTCCCTACCTGGCAATGAAGTGGCCACATATGCCACATATGCCACATATGCCCCAACCTCTGCACACCCTCTGTTACTTTGTCTTATGTAACTTCGTCTTTCGCCCGCCTAGGAGACTCCTGTTTTCAAGGCACTGATGGCATCCCTTCGCTTATCTTAAAAGCTGGTGGCCCAGACGTCCCCACCCTCATCCTTAATCTCTTCAATATCTCCCTTATCACCGTCACAGTCCCTATTCAGTGGAAGTACTCAACCATTGTCCCGCACCATAAGCCAGGTCACCGAACTGCTCTAGCCAGCTATCGTAGCATCCACCGTACCAACTTACTACTTCGTACCCTAGAGCGCCTTATCAAAGTCCCTGTCTAACATGATAGGCTGATTTCGTCAATCATATTTTGTCCACCTACGATACGTTTACGACCATTATCACCTATCTTGATATTCGCAAGGCATTCAACCAAGTTTCTTACGGTGCACTCCTCAACAAATTGCGATCTACGGGGATTGGTGACCCACTACTGCGATGGTTCACTTCTCACCTCACTGGGAAAACCCAGGCCACCAAAATCGGGGATCTCTGCTCCTCCTCCCCATTACCAGTGGAGTTATTCAGGGTAGTGTGCTTGTCCCTCTACTGTTCTTGCCATACGTTAATAACTTCACCGATTCGATAACCATGGATCCCCTTTTCTGTTTGCTGATGACATTAAGGTAGATTACAAGTTTAAGGCCAGTGACTCTGTTTCTACTC
>NW_008751885.1:59084-66817 GCF_000715545.1 Opisthorchis viverrini | reverse complement strand
TAGATGAGGACTAAGCACACTCTACAAACCGGGGCTGGCACTGATTAGGCGTGCTGGGGAAAGGAAGGCTGTTTGGCACCGTGAAAATAGCTGTCCAGTATAAAAACTGGTGAAAGACATATGGATGGGCTAGAATAATGAAAAAAAATCAAAAAAACCTCACCTTGAAATTTTAGTTTCGCGGTTTTCTTGGGGACGACTTGCATATTTTATTTTCTTCAGCTATTCGGCGGAAAAAATTGCGCCCTCTCCCTGGCTTGTCGGGGCTGCATCAGCACGATACCTTTCTCTATTTGAAGCTGCTTGTTGAGCATATAACATGGTCTTCGAAATCATGACATCGATCCTTTCATTGACTATCCTTATCTCATTGTTTTGATCAAACCCATGTTTCTACTATCGAGCGGTCACCCACAGATGAAGAGGCACCCATCCTCCTCCTAATCCATTTACTTTAGACTCATTTATGCCTCTTGTGATATCCTTTAGGCCTTTGCCACGAAATCAAGAGCTAGCATATTATCCCGTGACAATCAAAAATTGGACAACCTATTTATATACAGCCATTTATACAGCCATGTTCTATCGTCACTATATCTAGGTGTTTCTACAAATGGTAGCCGTGTTTTCCGTTGCTTACAGCCAGGTAGTTCTTTGACCAACCAACATTCTCAAGAGGTATTGTAGGCATTTCGGCGGGACCCATAACCTGTCTCTCATTTTTCTTGCTAACATGCTTGCGAGTGAGCTTGCCGTTGGCAGCTGGATTACAAAAAGCCCGGGAGAGCGTACCACCACAATCCATTGTTGGGGAGACACTGAAGAATAATTATGGCTCATGCTTCACCAGCTAGTACGTCTGTCCTCTCTACTATGCATTCCATACTTTAAAACCACCGCCCCCAAGCGTATCCATAAAAACATCCAATGCCAAATTAAACACCACCCCCCGCACACCATAAGCTAATTCACCGCAACCTTCCTTCCAATATGGCTGCGCCTGTGGCCCCAATTTCTCAAGTAACAAGGCCGTCTTTACCCTTATTTTTAGACCAAGTAACCCGAAAAATTCTCTTTGTATCCTCGATTGCCTCATTATCGCTGTACTTTCATACGGATGTGGGCGCACCGCAGTTGTTCATGCTAAAAGTAAAGCACACAAAAGGTTGTAGCACGCTGCCATAAGATTTCGCACGCCTGAATTCTCGCACAAATTGCTATTCCATTTTATTACCTATAAACGCTCCAGAAATCGAAAATATATCTTAACAATCCCGTCACAGCTTTTCACCCAACACAGCTCACTTTGGGCGGATGGCATTTGTGAACTATACCGAAGTGTGCTTTATTCGTTTCTGCCTTGACTTCTGCAACAGTTTTGACAAGAATCTTGACATTGCTCTTTCAATAAACCCAAAACTGCGGGTATTGGTGGTCCGCTCGTCTGTTGATACACCCGAAAACTCAGGGGAAAAATTAGGCTAGTAATATACGTAGCTTCTCCTCATGGCTAAATCTCATCACCAGAGGAGTTATTCATAACAGTGTGCTTGAACCACTAATTATCTAGCTGTACATCAACAACGTCAACGAAATAATCGCTCGTATCTCGTTTATTCCATTTAATGCCGATATCCAGATAATGTACACACTCCAAGCCAGTGATCCTGGACGTACCTTAGCCGACGTCCAACCTTATCTGAATTCCTTCCCTTCCTTACTTCCCTCCCTCCCTTCCTTCCTTACTGCAGGCTATGTTAAGGCCATTACTTTCATTCATTTCGCAGCAACCCACGTTCAACTGCCATCCCTCAACAAGTTAAGAGTAATCCTTAAAACCAGCTCTGCATTCACTTCACAGTATCCAAAGGCTCATCGGACTGCCTTGAAAGATGTGTTCGTTTGCCAAGTTTTTAGTTTCCTCGCCGTCCGCCCAACCAAGTCGCTCTCACTGTTCGCCTTTTGGGTTGGGTCATTTTCGACTGAGACGTCACTGATTAAACCCAGGTCTTATGCACCACCCGACCCACCAAAAGCCGAAAACTAATGGCTATCGCCCTGGTTTTGCTTCCGCCTCCTTTGTGATGCAAATGACCCCAGTTTTCTGCTCTTCCTGTCGATTTATTAAACTAAATAATCAAGGCTGTTTACTCCCCCCATCTTAGGCCGCGAAAAAGACTAGCCTCCATATTCACACCATATGTCTACGTTGGCTTCTGAGACATTTTTGGTTCCCACCGAAAGTCTTCTTGTGACACAAGTTTTTCTGAAAACATTTTTCAAAATAAGCTGTTAACCGTTCCAGCCTTTATCCTTCATTCCCTCGCCCACTGTTTCGTTACTTTAGATTTAATTTTCTGCATTGTCCCAAACCATATTTGGAACAGGTTTTACTCCAGTTGCTCTCGGCTAGTAGCCATTGTCTGCCACATCAGCCAACAGAATTTGTCCTCCTCCGATGAATGCATCCGAACGCTATTTTCGAGTGGCAAGCTTGTCACTTAAAACGTCTGACACTAGCCCTTCTACATTCTTTTCAAAGCCTAACCCTCAGCCTCCGTTATTTCCCCCACATTGTTTGAGCGGGTTTCAACCTCTGACCTACCCTGAGAATTCTCTTTAATATTCGGAGCTCTGTTTTTCTATGCTGTAATTAATACCAACCTAAAAAATGCAACTCACTCTTCAGCCCACCAACAATGATGTACTGTACATACAGAATGATAGTCCTGCGCCCTACTTGGTCGATCACACCAACTTTATATCATCGTTTCCCCACGACGCACACGCTTTGAGCATCTCCGTTCTTCCGCAATGCCTTATTGGTGATCTCAGACTCAGTTGCTGCACCCTTACTGTGCCTGTTTAGGCGTCCGTAAGTTGTCTCTTTTCAAATTGATCGAGATTTTCGGTCCCAACGTTCGTCCCCTGACCAACTAAAATACCTGGTAGCTAGGGTTCTTCATCAATACATAAGCTTCTGTTATGGCCGTTCGGTGGCTCTCAATCTTACAGACCCAGTGGCCTACGCGAGGAATGGAAAGACTTATTGGTCAGGTACGCCATGCAGTGAGCGCTGCCCTGTTTTTTTGCACCGCAGAGCGTTCGAAGTCCATCACCTGTCCCTGATCCCCAAATCACTCAACGCAACCATACGCTTATCTAGGATTATTCGGTGACTTACTGTTACTCCTGAGCCACGCTAAACTTTAATCGTTTAATCCTATCTGAAGTCTCCCCACACGCACTAGACCTTACTCATCTCAAACTATTCATTTTTCTAACAAAATTTCTATCATTGGCAGCAGGTTTTTTGAACGCCTCGTTTGGTGGCTGCCTAATAAGTTTAACCTCCACTTTCCATCCGGACGCATCACCGACCGGGCCAAAACTACCGATAATTTTGCATCAGGTCGATCCTAATTATGGTAACCAAAAGCCTGCCTTACAAAAAAGCATTTATTTTCTGGTATTGAAACAAGTTTTACGGTGAAAGCACCTGGTGGAAATAATGAACACGAATAAAGGAACACGAGGCTGTGAGGAGACTCCCTGATTTTAATAACAAGACCAAGAAAACCGCAAAGTTAATATGGATAAATGAAATTGTTGGCATACGGAAACATGAGTCGTGGAGAAGAACTTCAAGGCACTTGGCGCTTTAGGTGAAACCAATCAACTGGTTCAATGAACTGGATCCAATTTACGCACCACCACATTCAAAGGGTCAATATACCAACCAGAATAATCGGGGAAAGCCAAATATCGGATGGACGAATCGGAAAACAAGAAAATTTTTCTCTTGGGATGAAAAGACTGTACGTTGAAACAAAGACGGATCGAAAACTGGAGTCATTCCGGCGTTTACCAGAGAACGAGAGCAAAAAAAGCTCATCTCAAAGCTCACGTGTTCATCGGTCACTCCGGAAATGGGATAATGAGATGGCGGGTAATGAAATCGCCCTAACGATCGCCTAATCGTGATCGCGGGTCAGATCTGGCTAGCAACACGGATGTTGACACAACCATGCTCAACAAATCACATGCAAAGACAAACTACGCCCTTCGATGATGCATTGATGATTTCACCTCGACTGGTGATGAAGCATTCGTAGCCAAATAACTCAGCCCAGCGAATGACCGGCGGCAATAGTTATGTGGTCACCTAAACCAATATTTTGGTCGTTCAGAAACCGAGGCATGCCATTGAGATAATGCATAGTACCGCCATAAAGAGCTTGATGGAACATCCACGGCTGTTATTTTTATGACATAGAATAACCCCTTTCTCTTTCCAGACCTCTATTTGCAAATACGAGAAGACCGCTTACCCTGGCCTGAAAGCCCCGGAGAGGGCATATCGAACCGATCCACTGAACCCTACCCTTAAACCTTCTAGCTATCCCATCGTTTCGGTGGTCTGTTATACTCTCGCATAGTCCTGCCCACAACCCTAGCAATCTTCATGGTGTCTGCTTGCCACTACCCCTTAGCAGTTCATTACACATCTAATTGCAACACCCCCCACTTCACCATTCCAACTCATGATTTTCATTACCGGTCGACGTAATATCCAAGGTGTTTCGCTGACTAAAACAGTTTTCTGTCCTAGACTAAACCAGTTGATTTTGGTTCATCAGCTTGCTAGTGAGCACTCGTCCTCAAAGTTATAGCGTTTTGCTTTCCACGGTTCACAACGTCTGATAATTTAATAACTATGTCCCCTTTCATTTCTTGTTATTCGAACTGTAAGGAATAAATAACGCCTCAGTTAACGTGCTACGTATGAGCCGGGAAATTTTCCGGCATAATCATCATTATTACTACGCAAAGCGACGGCTTATTATTCAGAACTTAGCTCTGCTTCGGCGTTAGTGAATCTATAGTGGTTTAATACAGCCTACATCCCAGTGAAGTTTTGCGAACCGGGCACCCTACACGGTGCCCGCGTAGAGAGGGATACAAAGCATTCATACTCGAATACATGATGACAGCAAGACGTAAGTTCGCAGCATCACAGATTTTGTTCGTGAATAACAAATATAAGCTTCAGTGGATCACCATATTTGTGATTTCCTTTGGGCAATCTAAGCCTCTCGATGTAACTTCACCTTGTGCTTACCAAAAACGCTATTAGGAACAGCAACATGGCACAACCTCTCAGTAGAAAAGCTTATCGGTACCTTAGTTGGCAGGTTATTCACGGCACATGGCAAAAAACAAACTTTTTTTTCCGAAATAATAAGAATTCCCACATAGGTCCTAATATCTTGATTTCGCACACACCGCTTTTCCAATCCGATGATTGGAATTGGATTGCCTTGATGTTAAGTCCACTTCTGTGGTGTGAGAACAAGAGAAACTTATTAGAACTTCATTCACGGGTTGCCCAGGAAAGTCCCACAATTTTCAACGCAGCTCACCTAAAGTGTTCCATTCTGATTGGCACAGATTCTAACCAATCAGAGCGCTGCTCTTTGTAGTCCGTGGCTGGCCAAAAGGCGGTCCAAAAAGGCGTGCTGCTCATTTAAGTTCAGCCACTGGCGTCTGGTCGCTTGGTTTTTGAAGACGCTCCCTGTCCGATCACTGCTTTGATTTGGCTTATAATGTCATGTGGAGATGCTCTGGCTTGCTGCTTTGTCATACAGGAATGTGGTTGCCGATCTGTGACCTAGTAGGAAGACCTAACATCGCATTCATTTAAAAAAAAACACCATTGGTTAAAATAATAATGAGAAATAGGAAGGCCATCGCCTAATCGATTTAGTCATTCTTGATGGTTCAGCTTGTCCGATATGCCAGGAATTGAGGGAACTACGCAGTGAAGGCGGTAGCTTTCATGAGGGTTCGCCATTGCTTCCTTTTCACGGATTCACGGATTGATACACAGGATCGAGGCTTTTGACCAATTTTCACGGGTTGGTTTTGTTCTTGTCGTTCAGCGGCTGTCGTTCATCTGAAAGGCACAAGTGAAAAAAGGGGGCAGCACTGCTCTTTCTGTTTTCAGCGGGGGGAAGAATGCTTGCCAGCGTGAGGACTCGCATAAATAAGTGCTTTGAAATGGGTTCTAGAAGGAGCGTGGACAACTGTCGGAGAAAGGTGATTCCACTCAGCTACTACTTGAAATGGGAAGAGATTTAGCCTAATGAATGTGTGCGCTCTGAGCTTGAAAATTTTACTATGTGTCCGCCGTGTGTTTGCTGGGTTAACCGTGGAAAACCTATTTGCCAAGCTTTGTTCAAACAGGGCATAAGTAAGAACTAGATCCCTTTGGAGGCGACGGCACTCCATGGAAAATAGGTCAAGCACCGCGAGACGCGTTTCGTAGTCCGCGCATTTGAGTTCAGCAACCATTTTCGCTGGACACGCTCGATGAGGGTGACGTCTTTCGTGCGTCCGGAGTAGACAAGTTGGTTGGCATATTCAAGGAGCGGTATGACGTAGGCCCCATAGAGTATTTGGAAGTCCATGCGAGTAATATGGGAGAAGGTGCGTTGGATCATCCGTAAAATGGTGAATGCCTTTTGGATCAATTTCTCATGGTGCAATGAGAAGGATAAGTTTGAAGAGAGCCAGATACCGAAATCATTCTTTGCGTCCATCGTCATGATACAGCCATATCTACCAGGGTCGTTAACCGTTGGTTTATCTCGTTTCCAGGTCCCCGTCGGAATAGAAGGATGGGGATTAACGTGGATGAACCCACTGGTATGGGCTTTCACGATTCGTCCACGAATCGTGGACTGATTGCCTCTGGAGCATCTCCATCCCATATGTGGTTGGGCAGAGAGAGAGAGAGATCTGAGAGCCAAACTATCTGGCATACGAAGAACATGGCCTAAATAACGTAACCTGTGGAGTGTAACCAAGTGACCAACGGGGTAACTTCTCGAGAACTACCCAGTGACCTGGAAACGAGACAAACCAACGGTTAACGACTCTGGTAGATATGGCTATGTCAAGAAAACAATGGTGAACCTGCATCAAAGCTACCGCCTTCATTGCCTCCCTCAATTCCTGGTATGTTGGACAAGCTGGAATACTGAAAGTGGTTGAATTGATTGGGCGATGGCCTTTCTGTTTTTCATTATCGTTGTGACCGATGGTGATTTTGAAATGAATGACATGATTAGAGTTCCATTTTTCCAGGGAAAGCGTTTCTATGAGCCTGCTTCGTTTGTCTATCGTGCTGTATCCTCCATTCGGGCAACCTCTTGCCCATCCATTCATCAATGACAAGTTACCGCTACACGTATAGCTGGTCTCCTCTTCCTCTGAAGGTAATGACCTATTTGGGATTACTGATGACTCCCACTGCTCTATCCATCTCTGACTCATCATCATCGTCATCATCATCATCATCGACAGCATGACATCAGTGTTCAACACCGATGCTTCACCGCCATACAACCATGACTTATTTGAAAGCCTTATGATAAAGAAAAGAATAAAGATGGATGGGGGAAGGACTTAGTGCTAGCTTAACACAATCATTCCGAGGTGCCTACACCTCCAGACATTCACTCAGGCAATCTGGATAGAAACTGGCAACAAGAACGCCACTGACATAGGTTGGCAGCCACATCTTGTAGCGTCTCCAACCAGGCACAGCGAGGATCACGGGGTCCCCATCCTGGAAGGCGAGTAGCACCGACAGCACCCAAGCGTTTCGTGATCTCCTTCATACTCCTGTGCCAAGTCAAGGGTTGGCCACCTCTCTGTTTACGCCACTC
>NW_008751885.1:26786-56434 GCF_000715545.1 Opisthorchis viverrini | reverse complement strand
TATATATATATGGTTGTACGGCAGTGAAGCATCAGTGCCAACACTGATGTTGCTGTCATTGATGATGATGATGATGATGCAGGGTGCCCACACCTAGACAGGAGGACGATTAGGGTCCTCAACCAAAGCCTTTGGCTCAAAAGCCTAACCGCAAGGCAGCGGTGTTTGGCGGGGAATGCAGATGCATTACCATTTCTACGGGACAAGTCGCCATACATGTTCCAACCCCCAACCTAGAGGACCAGGAAACTGTGTTCGTCAGACCTCTAACCATTGACCAACCTGGTATGAGAGACTGAGTGAGTGTCGCGGGACGCTCTCCAGTATAGCTCAATGGATCGCTGAGGTGCGCAAACCGTCACACCAAGTTAAGGTTCAGTCCGTGACGGTCCGGTGCGCAAACCGTCACACCAAGTTAAGGTTCAGTCTCTTCGTGACGGTCCACCTCTGATTATTCGAATTTCAAGTCCTTGTCTATCCCAGTCCACTTCAGCGCTCATGTTATTTCACGCGTATTGTTTCGTTGCTTTCTGTCCTTGTATACAGGGTCTCTAAATACTATTCCTCTCTTCTGCCGCAACTCATTTCCGGATAATGAAGCGCTGTTTGTCGTCCGTTTGTATTATACAATAATTCTCTACCCAAACTCCCACACAGTTCACCCACCAAACATAATTCAGACCTTGGCCTTATTGGAACATATGAAAGTCACCTGCCGGTGGAATGGAGCCGTGGTTGACACTCCCGGATTGTACACCTATACTCTGGTCATGCCACAGACCGTATCTTTTCAGTAATATGGCTTCTAGGAGAGGTTTCTAATAACAGCAAAACTCGGGTCCTCTTTTGGATGGACTCACCAGAATAATTGTGCCGAAACAGGATCTTTCAAACGAGAGGGATATGAGGGTGAATTTCACATCCGGAAACTGCACCCGGCTGATTTAGTTCCCATTAGGCCAACAGAGAATCTCGTTTATTGTGTTGATCGGCCGAGCGGAAACGTCTAATTGATTGGATACTTGTTGATATTCGCCTCTGCGGGGATCGTATGGTCTGTGAGAGAATCTCAAGAAAGTGAGATCCATCGCAACCGGTTTATTATGTGTGCTTACGCCCCAAAGGACTGTAGCTCTGAATCTGCCAAAGGGAGTGTTCATGACGCTCTAGGTGCTTTCTTCTTTGTGGTTGGTGGTGACATAAAGCGCTGCTTAGACCCACTTTGGTACCTATCTTGAGTTGGATATGAGACGTACGGGCGTCATCATCATCGACGGCAGGACATCGGTGTTTAACACCGATGCTTCACGGCGCAGGGACAGCGGAAATCGTACACTTCGGATGTGTGCCGATCACAGACTTGCTTTGCAGCACCAATTTCCGGAGCAGCGGAAGTCGCTTGACGACGTGGTGCCAACCAACGAACCAGTACTGTGTCCAACTAGCTCGCAGCGCCGTCAGTTACCGACGAGGGTAGCCCACTGTCTGTCCTCCCTTCTGGTAATCCAGTGTGAACTCCGACCATGCACGTGTGTGCTGTCGCTTTCCACTGCGCTTTTTAGGTCTGCGAAAAACGCCCCGCTTAGTCACTGGGGAGCTCGAGATAGCTCAGCGGTTGGGGCGCAAGCTTACTAACCGGAAGGTCTGTGGTTTGAACCCAATCTCATCATCTCGGTTGCTCCTGTCTAGGCTTGGGCAACCTGGCAGTATCAGTCCCCGTGCTTCCTTCGAGTGACATGGCAGCTTGGCACCGAAAGGGTGTTACAGCTGAACAGCTTAGTGTCATTGTGGAGCTAGTAGCAAGCGGGAGTCAAACAAAACCTTGAGAATAGTTTTCTCGAACGCCTTCCGGATGGTCCTAGATCGATAATAATAACGGCCACTGGGAACAGATATCCACAATGCTGCTCAGAGGCGGAACTTCCGTTTGTGGTACAACCCAACCAGTGTCATCCAAACGCTGAGAAGAGTGCTTTCTGTCGAGAGTTATCTTGACTCATTCGTCGAGCAAGAAACACTGACATTATGGTCCTTGCGGGCGATATAATTGCACTAGTTGGTCGTCTGAGCTCCTAGGAATCACATCTGAACGGTCGATTAGGAGTCGATGCTCGTCGCACAGAAAACGGAGAGTGCCCCTCTAATTGTGTGCGATCGTGAACTTTTCGGCGAACTTTCAGCATAAACTTTCGCATCATGTAACTTAGCGGCCACCAGCTGTAAATCAACCGTGGACCCAGTTGGATCACGTGCTGCTGCAAGACTGAGTGGGCTCGAACCCTAACCTTATTCCTGCGGATGAGCCGGTTGAGGTAGTAGACAAATTCATCTACCTGGAAAGCTGTATCAGTCTTGCTGATTTAGCCGAAGATGTTTCCATCCGGATTGGAGGTGCTAGAGCAGCTCTCGTGAGCATGCATCGCCTATGGGATAGGCATGGCATCAGCTTATCCATCGACCGTGGAGCTTACAACAATGCGGTGCGCTCCATATTATTATAAGAGTCTGAAGCCTGGCTGCTGCGCGCGGAGAACGTCAAAAGTCTTTCATTGTCTGACCATCGACGTCTTCGGAGCATTGCGTGAGTCCGGTCGAACACCGGACCACAAATGCTGAAACACATTTCAGAAGAACGAACTCGCCCACAGTGGATGGACCAATCACACTCTACAGGTCGCACTGGCTTGGTCACGTGCCCCGTATGCCAGTCGAGCGAATTCCCCGAGGTACTCTTTTTTCACAATCCCTTGAAGGATGGAAATAGCCCAAGGGAGTTCGAACAATGACCGGTACCAGCAAACTCGGTTGCGTTGGTTATTGCCGTCTTCCTGGACGGGGTCCCCGAGACAGGGCACATCAATAGTTAGATTCATTTTCGGTCGCGTCCTCAGTGGCGCTCGTACCTCCGAGCTATTGCCTTAATGCTATTGCCTTAATGCTTAATGCCTTAATGTCTTAATAGATCTCGTCCCAATCTCCCCACTTTAAAGCCCATTGCATTTGCGCAGCATTTACGCATCAGCTACGGTCTCCGATGCGCGGCTATCTACCCCACCTCCTCGAATCATCGGTGAACGAAACTGTGGTATCTAGAGTCGCTATACGGCAAGTGCGCAGTTCTTGCAGTTGATGATGATAAGGAGGATGATAATAATGACGACTTTTGTGTTCATGGATTTCCAGAGCTCATATGACTCAGTAGACCAGTTTGTTGTCAACATTTGTAAAAACTTAAAAATAAAAAATCGTTCAGCTGTAGCACCCTTTCGGTGCCTAGCTGCCATGCCACCCGAAGGTTGCACGAGGGATGGGGTACTGCCAGATTGCCCAAGCCCAGACAGGGGAAGTCGAGAGGCAGAGGTCGGCTTCGAACCACGGTCTTTCCGGTCAGTAAATTCGCGTTCTAACCACTTGGGCCATCTCGCCCATCTCGTCAACATTTGTACCCTGCAATGAATGCCCCCAAAGCTTGTGAATTTAAGTTCCTTGTGTTCTCAGGGCGTGTGGGACTATAAAGAGAGAGCTCTTCAGATGCCTCCGTACACAAATCTGTGTCCGTCAAGGATGCCAACTCTTGTTTAGTTTTGTGCTTGTAGAATTAGTGAGACAGACACTGGAAGGTTTTCAAAACCCTCGTGTTCAAATAGCTGCTAACGAAAACCTTGTCGATCTGGAGTATGCAGACGACATTGTCCTTGTCTTCAAAGAGGTTTTCTTGGGTGAGCTGATCAAAGTCATTATATCCTCCGGCATGCACTCTGTACCTACAAAGCTCAAGGTTATGCACAAATCTACAAGGATTGGGTCGTGTCTGCTAATCTTATACACTTATGGCGGCAAAGCGGCGTATCTCTGTATTTCAAGGGATGTTTATCAGGCTACAGTAGGGGATGTTTTGCTGCATAGATGTGAAGCAACCTCTCTGAGTAGCAGGACTGAGACGTCTTTAGGTCTTCGAAAATCGTTGTCTCAGAGCCAGGTTTCTTGGAGGCTGGTGCGAATCTGCAAAACGAAGCACTTATAAAACTAGTGTTCTGTTGTGCAACGAGGACTTCAGTCAAAGAATTCGTCAAATTACCATGAGCTGCGATACTCAGTCCTTGTATTGCCCGTGCCAACTCATCGTTTGCCTAAGAGGGTGCTGTTAAGTGTAGCGGAAGCACAGAGGTGGCCAACTCTTGACGTGGCAGAAAGGTATGAAAGAAATTGCGAAACGTTTTGATCCTGTCGGTACTACTCGCCTTCCAGTATAGGGACCACGTGACCCCCACTTTGCCTGGTTGGAGATGCTGCCAGATATGGTTGCTAGTCGATGTCACTGGTGTTCTTGTAGTCCGTTTCTATTCAGATTGAATGAGTACTTGGAGATGTGTGCACCTTGGAATGATTTTAGTAAGCTAGTACCTTTATTCTTCACAATGAGGCTTTCAAAAAATTACGGTTGTACGGCATCAATGCACCAGTGTTGCACACTGATGCGCCATCGATGGTGATTATGATGACAAACCTCACGCAGAACATCTGCAAGGTGAGAGAATGCCGAAGAAATACCGGGTAGCATTCGCTCCTATCCTTAAAGGATGTTGGATGTGAATGTGAGGGCCATAGTAGCAGTCTGTTCACATCGCTTTCAATAAAACAGGTCTCTATCCGAATTGAGGTCGCATTGACCACATCATATGGAACACTACCATGCATATGGATAGTCAATAAGTTTTCTCTTCGTTTTAAATACTGTCTGATTCGGCCGGTCGTGCTTCTGTGTTGATATCTGTTTCGGATATCTTTATTGATCTTCTCCAGTCTTCGCATACCGAAATCCGCAGGCGAGTGTTTCTTTGAGTTCATCTTCAAAATGATCCTAGCCATAGCTTATCTTTATCACCTTTTTTCAAATTCTTCGTCGGCTCAATTATCGGAGAGATCCCTGGTATATTTATCATCCTGGCACGCAACTTTTGTGGAAGTCTTTCAAGACATTAGATGTCCTAATGGTATCATGCCCTGTAGTAAATCACCTGGACATCGTCACTATTTTCAGCCGTAAAAACTGCTTACGTGTGTAGTGGTCATAATTGCCACAGTTTTGTTCGCCAATGACCTGAAGTTGTAGAAGTACACAGCTTTTGCTTGTGATTCACTGCGTCTTGCACTTCCAAAGGGCGACGTGCTATTCTAAGACTTAGTGAATGCGTTATCAAAGTTGTTCAGGACATAAGAATGACCAGAGGCAGTAGATAAATCTGCAGCCCAGATTAGTTGCATCACCTAGGGTGGCCGAGTGTTAACGAACCGAATACCATAGACTCTAAAGCCCGATACGTCTTCTCTCAATTTAAGCACCTCTGATGTCGACGTGACTGTCAACGGAAAGTGTGGTCTACAGCGCGGCAGTTCGTCCGGTTTTGCTTTACGATTGTTAAATCCGCCCGCTGTGTGCGAAAGGCAATAGGGGACCATGAGTGTCTTCGAGACATTGCAAGTGTACCATGGAAACGTCGAAGTTGTTGAAGTGAGACGGATGATTTGATTCAACTGCATGAACTACACCGGTTCGGCCGTGTTTTTGTGCCAGGTGATCACTGTATCCTGTTTGTTGAATCAAGTTCCAACTGTAAGATGTCATAAGGCGGACGACCCATGGCCCGAGAGGTGAAAACCACAAAGCTGCACTGGTGGATATCATTTGTAAGATTTGGGTATCAGATGTCTACTAAATCAGTAGCTGGAGTTACCCTTTGACACTGCAGTGTCGCGCAGCCAATGGTTCTGTTGTATACATTTTCTTATTTCCGAACTCTAACATGGTATTTTGTGGTTTCTGCTCGTTTTCACTCGCTCACCCTTCGATCCCACACCACGTGCTACGACAAATCAAAGCAACCCAAACGGTCACATATACGAATACGGTCGGGCTCAATAGCTTAGTGGTTAGAGCGCGAACGTATCGTTTGGAAGGTCCGTGGTTCGACGCCGACCTCTGCATCTCGACTTCCCCTGTCTAGGCTTGGTCACCTTGGCAGTATTCCAGTCCTCGTGCTTCCTTCGGATGGCATGGCAGTTAGGCACCGTGAGGGTGTTATAGCTGGACTGTTAGTTTTTTGTTTCTACGTATACGGTCCATGGTCGCCAAACTGAACCGAAGTGAACATCCCAATACTGCTATGTGTTTTGGAGTCGGCTCATCTTTCCACAGAAGATAGTCGCAGTGAGGTAAAGTAAGGAACTTGATTTGTCGAATTCGACTAGTCACCTAATAAATATCAGTTTCCTATGTGGGCTCTTATCTCGACAGCATTCATTCCGGAATGAACCCTACAAAAGTTGTCGATTTTGGGCCTTGTCGTGGTCGAGGCATTGTGGCTGCTCGTGGAATTCAAGCGGGTGAAACATTATTTACAGAAGTCCCCCTTCTATGTTGTCAGTTTTCGTGGAATCGTCTTTATGGCTATCAGGCTTGTGATCACTGTCTTTGTCCACTGGAGTCCGCTCAAGCGAACGCCAGGCGACTTACCGGAAGGCCAGATTTGATTCTTCCTCAACCAGAATGCGGGTCTCTTGTATCGACTGTTCGGCCAACACATTGCCCGCAATGTGGTGTGACTTACTGTACGCCAGAATGTATGCAGTCAGCGGCGGATACATATCACGCGGTCATCTGTCCTAAGGACCCTCAACTACCAGCCGATCATCCATTTACACGCCTTGACGAACTGTGGCGTCAACTTCATTATCCTCCCGAATCCAGTACCATCTTCCTCCTAGTTCGAATCGTTGGGGCATGCCTCTCCGCGTCCGTTTTCCAATCGACCTACTCCATTCGGATCATCAGTATTCTTCAAACTTTTGTCTGCTGCACCACAGAAACTAATCTGAGCGACGGGATCGAACACGCTGTTGTGTCACACAAACTACTTCTTCCTGATTTTACACAGTCCCTGCAACAACTACACACTGCTTTCAGTGACGTTCTCTACTACTTGGTGCGACGTTTGCTGCCCTGTCCCACAGAAGATGAATGCTTACGATGTATGCAGCAGGCTGGAGTGGATCGGCTACTCACTTTGGAAAATTTCAAGACGGCCCTGTGTATGCTCGGTCGCAATGGTCAAGGTATCGCAACCAGTGCGTTCAGCTTGTGGGCTCGTGAGATAGATCAACTGATCAGTGGAACCGGAGATGAACAACAGATTAGTGGCTTGAATGCTCTTCTCGCGGATATTTACGAAGCCATGGATAACCATGTTGGAAGCTTCCTGGATAATGAAGGCGTTGGACTCTACGAATATCAAAGTGAGTAAACGGTCTCTTTTTAGGGCAGCTTGTTTTTTTTACGAGGAGCTTAATTTGTATATTACCACTATTGACACCTACTGAGGACTATAAATTTTGGTCATCCAGTTTATGGACAGTTATGAAGTTATGAAGGCACTTTCTTGATGGCACACTTTATCGCATGAGAATAACGTTCTGGCCTTCGTGATACAATCGGATCTGTGCCATACCTAGACTGTTTTTAAGACATGTACAGTACATGTCATTCTGGACTTGAATCGAATCCTTTGGGCAGTATTCTGTGCGACCACTATGTGATGCCACTGGTGCTTTTTTTGCGTCCTTTCTTGTGTTTTACTGCCAAGTGTACTTTCTAGATATAACCTCCGACGCTCAACTGATAGATTTTTCGCTAATAAACACGCGCAGTAATCTTACCGTAAAATGACTGTGAATTCGCAATTAAATTCTGTCGTGATAGAGGTATGGAGGGGCGAGATGGCCCAAGTGGTTAGAGTGCGAATTTACTGGCTGAAAGGTCCGTGGTTCGAATCCGACCTCTGCCTTTCAACTTCCCTTGTCTAGGCTTGGGCAACCTGGCAGTATACCGGCCCTCGTGCAACCTTCCGGTGGCATGGCAGTTAGGCACCGAAAGGGTGCTAGAGTTGGACGATTTACGATAGAGGTATGGTATGGCAGATCAAAGGAAGAGTCATAAAACAATGGTACAATAGCTAAGCTCTTAACATTCAGTCTTTCGGAGTATGACGTTTGCAGCTAGCTGTTTAGGCCAGTTGCCTGAGCGTCAGTTTCACCACAAATATGATCTTGTGTGCTTCATTCGATGATCTGCCTGGTGTTTCGAAACTACGAGTGTCTTTCGAGTACTCCAGGTCGCTTGATTAGTTTCACTAGCGTGGCTAACCGTAATCCCCAAGTATCTGAATTCATTTCTCACAATGGCCTGTCGAATTGGTGAATATGATTTTCATGCCCCTACATATACATATATACACCTTTCCTTGAGATCGTCCACTAAAGCCGTGTACATCATTTTATCGAAGCCTCTGTTTAACTAGCTGCCACAATACACCTTCTTTCACTTTCCCGATCTACATAGGTCTTATTAACCACAGCTGTGAACCTAATGCCGCAGTCCAGTTCAGCGGAGCAAACAGTTGTCTATCTGTGATAACTTTAAAACCGATCGGCGAGGGTGAAGAGGTGACCATTTCCTACCTGGACGAATGTCAACAATCCCGGAGCCGACATTCACGGAGAAAGTTTTTGTCTTCAAACTATCTATTCTGGTGTGATTGTGCTAAATGTAACCGGGAGAAATTACCAGATGGCGCGATGAGTGAAACCTCGGAATCTGAAGAGGAGGAACAGGATGAAGAGAACCTGGCTTCTTAGCCACCAGTGGCATGGACTATATGGAGAAAAGTGTCCAATGTGTCTCACAGGACCGTGTTGACTGTGTATATTCGCTTTGAGTTGTGAGCCGGTGCATCCAACCATGTAAATAATAAAACAGATGTGGGACAACACGATTCGTCTTTGGTTACTACAGTGTGTGATTGGGTCGGTGGATCGGTCAAACTAACGAGTACACGCTCTCGCGTCTTCAATTGCCTGTGCTCGCGTCATTGTCATCTGGTTTATTGTTAACAAACGATAACAATATGCATTTGTTCTTCGTATTCTTTTAAGGAAACCTCCGATTTGCGGTTAGTTTGGTCGAAACTTTACATTTATTTGAGAAAACCCCTAGATTCAGTGCTGCCGGTCTGTGACTTCGCACGACCCAACCTCTTTTTAGTTCAACGGACGTTTCTGCACAACAATAGTCACTTCTGTGATTATTGTCTTCCGTCTATGGTTGTCTTTGGCTATCCTAGTTGTCATCCTCAGGCTTATCAATTAGGCTGTTAGGCTTAATCGAGATGGGGATAACTGGTGATCCTTAGCTGTCCGTTCGGATTTACAGCGAGCAGATGACGGTAGCTCTCGCCCTATGACTAGCATTGCCTTCTCGGCTCACTGTCTCGCACTCCGAATTTCGTCGTTCCAGTGCTAAATTTTCACTCTAGAGCCGAATTTCAGTCATCTGGGACTCTGATATGCAAGAAGAAATTCTTTAATAACATAACGTGGGCTCATCCTCCTGAACGAACCAGTCACGTAATTAAAGAAGGAAAATCTAACCTCAGACAACACGTCTTCTGTTTGGTTTGTCGTTGTGAACAGGTGTTTGTAGTCGCACAACTTTTTTTCCGTTCGTTTGGCAGTCCTCTGCACTTGCGATTTTCGTTTCAGCGTTGTGCGGCCATTTGTCCCTGTTTTGGCGGGTCGACTGGAGATGAAGAACGACCTAGAGACACGCATCAGTTAGAAGACATCGAAGCTCGGCGCCAGCGTCAAGCCGAAGCTGCTGAACGCCGACTTGCTACTACCCAAGCCCGTGGTCTTGCTGATCCAGAAGGGGTGAAGCGTAAACAAGAACGCGCCCGGGAGCAGGAGAAAATGAGTTTTGAACACAAGGCTGATACGGGACTGCGTTGGCAAGTTGGTTGAAACGCACACTCCACATTTTCACTCTCCAGTTCCCTTTCATCCTTACCTTCCTTTCCATAGCAATCTTGTCTGTTCTACATATCTTTCAGATGCAGTTTATTTTTCAAATTTTCTCCTCTTGACACAACCCAATACGACATCTTTTAACCTCACATTCAGTGTGCTATGGTAGTCAACCTGTACAGTGTGGATGCTGTGTTCCGACAATATGAGTCAAAATTTTGTTCGTATCTCATTCGGGTACAACAGAATACAAAACCGACTCTTTTACTGTTCACCGGAAAAGTCCATATTTGTTTCCATTGGCAAGGTTTTGTCGATCTACAGTAAGTTGGTTTACTAGTCTAGGGTCACGCCATCTCACGCGGTTAACCTTGTTATTGATTGAAATGCGAAGAAGAGGCAGATGTCCAAATTGCTTGAGTGGCTTCGTTTTTTTAAACTTCGTACCTGCATTACTGTTGTCCAAATAGTCCTGATAAAATTATTCTGATTGGTTCCCTTCATATTGAAGGGGAAAGCACAATATCTAGTTTCACTCAACAACAACGCCTTCCCTTGGTGGTACCGTGTTTGGAATCCTCATAACCAAGATGAGCCTGCTACCAGTGTAACGGTGAAAACTACTGATGAGGCATGCGAGTAATATGTTTTTCGTAAACCCGCTTTGCGTGGGATTTATGACGGGATTTGCGGAATGGCTTTGCAGCATTCGTCTACAATTGAGTGATAGTAAATGAATATCCAGGAAAGTTCAGTAAGACGCGTTCAAGAAGAAGAAGGATATTCAGTTTTTATAAACAAGACGCATATGAGTTATGCTCCCGTGTCCAATAGTCCATAACTGTTCAGTTGATGTTTTCTAATAACTAACTCCGCAGCGAAGGCCTTCTTACTTTCACCAGTGCTGTAGTTCACGCTTTACTTGGTTAGATTGTTGTTTGAAAAAGTGGACATATTCACACCTGAGTGGTATCATTAGAGAGGTTGTCAATTAGCCGTTCCGGTTACGCCGAACGATCGGACCGACCAGCTGCGAAGCTTCAAACTCGGGCACACGTATTGGACTACCTATCAGTAACTGCGAGATTTGAAAATTAGTATTCACACCACTCTCGTTTGAACATCAAATCAACTCGTCGTGACGTCCTTTTAGTTCGCACCCTCAATGTCACTGGGTGAAAGCAGGAGAGTAGAAATAAGTCCGGATCCAGGAGCGCGTTTACTTGTTGATGACTGATGGTCGATTTTTCACTCTACCTATGATTTGCGAATGCATTCTATCCCCATTACCACGTCACCTTACCTTTCCGAAAAAAGACTCATTACGTGAGTATGATGTCACAACGAAGTCAAGTACTGACAGGAACCGCTTGTAAATCATACGCACGAAACAACAATGAGTCTCTGGCTTCTTGATTTCACAGGAAACATTTTAGTACTTGTTAAGTTTTATTGACCATAAGCTTGTAGTGTTCTGACAGTAGCGTTCTTCTCCCTGTAATTGTGGAAATTTTGATTGTCAATAGATGATGAGCCTCGATCTTGAGCGTTTACTGACGAAGAATGACGAACGCGTACACCGTTACTTTCTAAGTGGCCCGTATGGTGATAGCAGTTGACAATGGTCTCTGGGCCGCATGATTCCACACAGCTTTGCAGAGTAGTGCATGCTCATAAGGAGTCATTGCCATGAGTTGGTTCTATTCCTTCAAATGCATCCTTCTCTGGAGGCACTCAGGTGAATTGCTGAAGATATGGAATTCTAATACAAACTAGGAAAACTGAATTTAACACCCGAATATCCGGGTAAATTACCGTCATAGACTGGCCAAATGTCTGTTCCAGCCAAATTGTGGGTGACTCCGGTAACTCATAAGAGAGTTGGACCAAGTGGTTAGATCGCGAATTTACTAACTGGAAGGTCCGTGGTTCAAACCCGACCTCCGTCTCTCGACTTCTCCTGTCTAGGCTTGGGCGACCTGGCATTATCCCAGTCCTCGTGCCTCCTTCGTGTGGCACGGTAGCTAGGAACCGAAAGGGTGCTACAGTTGAAAGACAAGCAACATAAGTGGTTACAACTATGCATGGTCCCCAATAAAGGAACGTGTTGGAACACTTAACTATCAAGGGGTCTGTGTTGTTCGCAATTAGGGTACCGATACCTCCATTGTCATTCAAAGCTTAAATTTGCGCACTTAACTAATGGAAAATTTGTACGGAACGGAATAGTGTTTTTTGCCCCACACAATCGTGCATGCTTACCTCTGGTTAAAATTGTTGCGCAAAGTATAGGTCCTCACAAGAGGACCAGAGATCACAATCTGGTAACGCTCTGTAATCTCTAAAATGCTAAATGTGTTAGAACAATTATGGACGTACTTCTAACTTGTTCATTGAACAGTAGGATCCACTGCATGTGGAGCACAAACTCCTCGACTTTGTCGAAATGGACCGAGCCTACCCATCGTTTAATTCTTTTACTCCATGTGTCAGTTCATCAAAGATACACTTGGGGTATAAAGCTATTCAGTAGTCTTATCTAGATTGCATTTGAACCGCAGAACTATTCCCTTGAGTGTTTCACCAGTCAAGCTCGGCACGCGATTAGGTGTACTATTCCTCAGTAGTCTCGTATTCTTAGTTCATCTTTGCCGTCGGTTCACGAAGATTTCGCTTTTAAAGGCGATTATCATCATATACATCTTTGGTCATACTTGGGACAGTTAAACATTTGTCTACCACGTCGACTGGCTGGTCTACAGGCGTGAGGTTCGCGTTTGATCCTATCCAGTTTCGTAGCAGCACTTAACACTTCGCAGGTGCAAGCGCACACAAGACCATGTGACAGAATTATCTAAAATGATCTGCACCGTTGAAGGATTTGAACTAAGGGGAGCAGTATCGTCCACATGTCTGTCAACGAACACTCCTGGAGCCTTTCCATCCCCGAGGTATCAGGTGCAGACAGTTTTCAAGCAGCGAGTAACAACTAAATCGGGCCTAAGCATCTTCCAATTGATTTATCTAATTATGTTTAGATGAAAAGAAGAGTGAGTGAGGGTGGGTACCTGGTGTTGGTCTATCGCAAGCTTCCTGAGGTTCTTACCCATCCAAGCGTTCAGTCAGACAATATGAAAGGAAACTGTCATCGATCAATCGCAATTTCCTGAAATATCTCTAGCCAAACTCAGGAGGGGTCACAAGGACCCCATCCTGGAAGTCCATGCTGTCTGCGTACTCCAGATCGACACGTTTCTCACGAGTAACGGTTTGAACACCGCGGTTTTGAAGACATTCTAGTGTTTACCTCATTGTTTCATCAACGACAAAGTTGAATGAGACTAGAGAGAAAGGACACCGCAATTTCCTGAAATATCTCTAGCCAAACTCAGGAGGGGTCACAAGGACCCCATCCTGGAAGTCCATGCTGTCTGCGTACTCCAGATCGACACGTTTCTCACGAGTAACGGTTTGAACACCGCGGTTTTGAAGACATTCTAGTGTTTACCTCATTGTTTCATCAACGACAAAGTTGAATGAGACTAGAGAGAAAGGACACCCTTGTCGGACACCACTTTTTGTAGGGAACTCTTAGAGACCTCACCATACACTCTTACACGTCCAGAAGCATGTAAATATAGATACCGGATTAGGTTCACAAACTTCTGGGACATTCGCTGTTGAACAAGTGTGGTTAGCAACATCGATCGACAATCTGGTGCACCCTTTAAATCAAGGGACACTAAGGTTGTGGGTCATCTGTACATTTAACCTAGCTCTAACGCCTCACGGAGCGAAAATATGGTCAGCACCGTCCCATACCCAGTCCAAATCCCACTTAATGCTCACAAGTCGTTTCGCGTTGAAAAACCAAAGCCTTGTTACAACATGAATCAAACTGACTCCCCTGTGCTTACCACATTCACTGCGAGTAATCTTTTTGGAAATGGGCACTATTATCGAATCGTCTCAATTATCTAGAACGGTCTCCTCCCAACTAGACAAAAATAGGCTAGCATACACTGGCTGAGGAATTCGCCACATTCTTTGAACAGAACAGATGGAAGATTGTCGTGGCCAGGAGCACGGTGATGCTTTGGTTGGGATGTACACTCGGACACTGAGGCTGAGGTGGTTTCATCTTTACAGACCGCCTTTCTGTTGAATGCTAGCAGTGCGGCCTGGAAGTAGCAGATGACCAACTAAATTGTTTCTCGAATCATTGGGCCCAGTGGTCCAAGCGTCCTTCTTTGCTGGATATCAGAGGGCCATTTTGTTCCCTGATAGTTTCGCCGACATGAGGCTTCCGAGGACCAGTCGAACGAATCAAGTGGGACAGCCTGCGGACGTTTCCAGTTTTTCGCGCCTTCCATTTCTTCGGCCTTTCGAGTCCACCAAGCTTCTCGGTCTGCACGGACACTCAGTTTCACGCTGTCTAAACATTTAGCCAGTTCTGAAAGAGAACTTATAGCGTCATAGAAACTGCCTTTGGCGGACTCAGAGCTACAGTCCGTCGGAGCGTATGCAAACAGTGTGCAGTGGACCCCATAGACCTTACCAAACGAACCGCACAGAGGCGACTATAAACGGGTATCTTATCAGAGATGCTTCCACTCTGTCGCTCAATACAATAAACACGCCGGCATATGCAGGTGAGGCGGCATCTGCATCGATAGGTGCGCAGCCGGAACCTGGAAGAGAGCGAGGGGCAATCATTTTAGTTACAATACTTGCGTCTTGTATCCTTGTTTCTGACAGACAGCACACATCAATGCAGAGGAATTCAGCGTACGAGTAAGAGCCACTTGTCCTGCTTGTTCCAGTGTGCGAACGTTAATGGGAGCTAAGTAGACTGGCTTTTGGGATTTGATATCAAACAAAGCAGTCGGTTATGGTGCTGGGACCTGCAGAGAGTTCATTCAGATTGGGTAGAGGTAGGTTACAAGAGTGAAAACTTGAAAATGTAAGAAAGGAGGTATCAACAGTATCATGTTTCCTAATCGGTCTGCTGTATGCGGCATGCAAGGCGACCCGACTGGTGGCACCACGCGACGGCCGATGTGGCATGAGATTATTTTTAGTTGTACGTGTGCACTGGGATACTTCCAGGGCCCCACACCTACACAGGAGGATGATTATGGTCGTCGAACAAAGCCTTTGGTTCAAAATTCTGACCGTGAGGCAGTGGTATTTGACGGGAGATACAAGTGCATCATCATTTTTGTAGAGCAGGTCGCCAACCCGCAACATGGCGAGACCTCTGATCTCAACCTACCATGAGAGACTCTGAGTGTCGCATGGGCACCCAGTATAACTCACTGGGTCATAGAGACCTCCAAACCTTTACACCACGCTAAGATCCAGTCTCTTCGTGACAACAATGATTGAAAAGTCTGGCTCTCTTGGTTGCGGGGGTATATAGAGTAAAGTATACATGTCTCGCTCACAATGCTACTGCGTATAGGAGTTATGTGTCGAGCCGCATCAGCTCTTGGTACACCTTAAATAGATTTTGACTATACTAAATGATCTGAACCGTTGGGAGAATGGAGTGTGCGGGTTTTATAGCCAGCCATTTCTTATCCGTCCTTTCTCAGGAAAATATCGCACGGTTGTTCCTATAAATATGACCATGCTGGTCGCCTTGTCCCAGGGCAGAAGACTAGGACTTTAACTCCAGACCATCTCCTATTACACTTATTCATCGCAGGGGAGAGCTGCTCAATGGCTCTCGTCTGGTTGCTATCCTTATGACCTTTCTGGCATGGTCGCAAGTTTTGGAACGGAGTTCTGGTCAGAATAGCCTGTGAGACCATTGAAGCATCCTAAACCGACTATCGCTACCAGGTGACAGCTTTTGGTCAGGTCATTTTTAGTGACCCAGTTTGTTACCTAGTTAAAATCTAATAACAATGAAGGGATTTTACGTAGCATGACCTAAACAATGGTAGACAGAGAATAACAATTCTAGCGCCATCACAGTGATAGCATACAAAAAGTACGGTGCTGAGGAAATTGCAGCATGTGAACCTGCGTGGGTTCACCTGTCCTCGCAACTACTACCATCACCACCACCAGGTCGTGCGTCATCATGAATTCGTCCTTGTTTTACTGTTCAGTGGAAAGTTGTGCTGCTCCTCTTGTTCAGTATACCTTCTGAACTTGTTTACAAGCACTCACGTGCAAAGCTGTTGTCACATTTTCAAGCGTTATCAGCCATGGAGAACAGGATTTAGTTTGCCGCACTCCAGACATCCACACGACCCTTAAAATCAATTCGAAATTAGCTGTAGATCGAATGGTTGTTGATCTGTTCGCCGAGCTTGGAAATTTCCTTGTAAACGTTCCATTCTTAATCGTGGGGCGAATCATCAGTGCGTGGTTGGGAGCAAATAACTTACCAATCTCGGTGGGCAGATCACTAGATACTGCTGCTGCCAGCATTTCGATACATCGCTAATACGAAGTTTCAGGGACGAAATGTTTTGAATACGCATTCGGTCATCCAACGTGTACAGACGTGGATTCGGCTCGACAGCAATCCGTTTACTCGCTACATTCACAGTTTTGTAAGAGTATCCACTCACGCGTTGGTATCGTCTGCTCTCTGGCTTATTGGTAAAGCCAGAAACCTTTCTGTGTGGGGGAGACTACAAGAATTTGTTTGGGTGACGAATACCAGCTAGCGACCAGCAAATATTGTGAGGAGAGTTGAAACAGCATTTTCTCCTGCCACTTACCGCGGGTGCTGGACAACGAGGACGCTATTTTAATAAATACTGACATAATAGTGTGCACTCTGTACTAAGCAGTGCAACCTTCCTAGACAGAAGGCGCTGAAGATCAGTAAGAGTATCCACTCACGCGTTGGTATCGTCTGCTCTCTGGCTTATTGGTAAAGCCAGAAACCTTTCTGTGTGGGGGAGACTACAAGAATTTGTTTGGGTGACGAATACCAGCTAGCGACCAGCAAATATTGTGAGGAGAGTTGAAACAGCATTTTCTCCTGCCACTTACCGCGGGTGCTGGACAACGAGGACGCTATTTTAATAAATACTGACATAATAGTGTGCACTCTGTACTAAGCAGTGCAACCTTCCTAGACAGAAGGCGACTGAAGATCAATTGCTGGGAGTTGAAGAAGGGTGTTTCATAATCGTGCATAGGAGAACGTTTACCATCATCTAGTTAGGTGCTTCCTGTGCTATAACCACCTTAAATAAGAGGAACATAGTGTTTGGAGATGCTTTCTACATTCGGTGTCGCTACACTGCCTGTACGCAAATTTTACAACCCAAACAGGGAACATTTAACTCAGCTCGGTCACATCATATAATTCCTAAGAAGTGATGTTTTGTCTCTGCGTCGCAGATACTTGTGCAGTTATGGTCTTGAAGTGTTGTTCTTCATGAGACATGCTAGACTTTGCCATTCAGTTCATCATTAAGTTGGGTGGCTCTCAGTCGGTTACGTCAATACCGATGATCTACTATCTTATGTCATCCTGAGGGCAGTCTTTGTACAAGCGAATGAATAAGGCAGTCCAACTGATGAGATAGTCAACTTGAAGGTGAATAAAATTTCGTTGCATAAACAACTGTGTTCCGATCAACAAAATTAGGGTTTGAGACTTGGATAGGTCGGAACTACATAGTTCCAAAAATAAGGCCAAAATTACTTTCTACTGGAACGACGTAGGCGTTAGAAAAGTAATGATTCCCTCTGCAAGGTCAGTTCAGATTTTGAACATTTGCGTCAAATAGTTGAAATGCCACTTGACAACGAAGGTAGCTAATGGGACGAAAGAGGGAACACTAGAGCTAGAAGCATTAGCGGTTAGAAACGGCAGTAAAGTGTGGATGAGGACGAACATACGAACAGGCATGTTCAATCACCCATGGGGGGAAGTGTGTGCAACAAGTGAGGTGTAGACAAGGGGTGATAATTTTTTGAGGTGCAAGTGGTGAGTTTGAACTTGGAAGTAAAGCGAGTTTAAACTGAAGACTACGGAAACTTGGAGAAAATTCCTGAATTCAGTTTCTATCTGGAATTCAGATCATCGGAGGTAAGTGTGAATAGATATCGATTACGGCGCAAAGTTGAAACGTTCGAGATGAGTGGTTGTGCTGATAAGTTGTTCAGAGGTATTCTTAGGAGGTGTTCGATTTATGAGATGGAGACTGATACTTAAGTGGATATGATTACTGGGGGGTTTGATTTGGTCCAATTCAGTCCAGTGAAGTCCATGTTTATTCAGAATCTGATCGGGTGGCCTTAATGGAAGGAGTGGTTGCACCACATATTCAAGTGCCTGGGAAGCTCCAAAGAGCATGTTGGTAAATGGACCGAAACCCAGAAGTGATCATCAGTGGCTCACACTTTCCATGCTTAAATGTCCGACTTTCAGGGCCAGAATGCAGCTTTCACGCTGCCATCCATATTTGTTTGTCGAGGCGTGTTTTATTGTTTTGTGCAACTGTACACTTAATTGTGTACAACCACCAACCCACCGCTACGTACTCCTACGCTCCACAATAACGCACTGATGATGTCACCTCGATTGGTGATGAAACGTTTGCAATCAAATTGCCCAGCTCAGCGAAGAAGCCAACGACCATCATCTACGCTACCTGAGCTACCAACATTTTCTTATATATATATATATATATATATATATATATATATATATATATATATATATATATATATGTCAATATTCGATTTGCTTGTTGTAAGCCAAATAATGCTGTGTAGTGATTGTCTCTTACTCATTCTGTCTCTAGGATATTTTCTCCGAAATTATCCGGTAACTTTGAGCACCATGCGCCCAAAAGTTCCTCTTGCCACTGTACTTATGATTACACAAGATTCTTCGTTCTCACTCAACTTTGTTCTCTTTGTTCAGACCGTGCAAACTTTTAACATCCTTCGCCAAAAGCACTTTAATAGGAAAATACACGTCCGTTGCTTAGCGTTCATCTCCCCAGCATCATTGCAATGCCGATCGAATGTTTCAGCTCCCCAGTTGTTTGTGCTCAGCTCTCTCGAGAGACCTTGCTGGAAACTTACCGCAGTCTTGTGGAATAACAGTTCTACAAGGATCCATTTCTGAACTCCCATGGTTTTGTTATATACGCTGTTTATTTAATGGCAGAATGTTTTACTGTGTAAGGATAAAATTCGGTTGATTTCAGCATCTTTGTTCAGACTGTTTTGGACATAATGCGGGTGTTCTACTGATGACTGGCACAGCCAAACGGATTTACATCCCCTCCCAAATAACGGAATATTGCTCAGTGTGGATTGCGCGTGGCGGCTCGGTTCACAGTGCTGTCCACCAGTAACCTGATTCAAATGGGGATGCTTTGCTGTGTGAAACTTGTTTTTATCCCCGATATTGTTGCCATGTCTACTCGCCCAGCTGAAAATTGTAGTGGGTTTGTTGCTTCTATGCTTGGCTCCTCCAGGTGATTTTTTTTGAAGGAAGAGTCCCCACTTTGTAGTGCGTGCACAATTCGCAGTCTGTTTGAACAGTCTATTCCGTGGGGCATTCCCTCCATAGAAGAACCACTGTGCTCGCACAATAGTCACCATCAGGTTTTCCTGGAGTGAATTCCCACCGTGCTGCGTCGTTGTTCTCAATTCGAGCCGTGAAACATCCAAAATGCTTTCAAAAGATAATAGCAAGTTTGTTTTTATAACTTTTTGCGCCGTGTACAGAGTGTGAAGCTGTGTAGGACAGGTGAGAAGAGTACGCTTAATCAAGGAGAGGGAAAAAAGTTATTCGTTAGCACAGTGAGCGGTCGAAAATGAGACTTACCGCGACGTTCTTACACTGTGGGTCGAAATGACAGAAAATAGATCCGAGCCGATAGGGGCTAACTCATAGTTTCAGTGATGCATTTCGGATCAAGTCGGCTAGTCATAAGAAATCTCAAGGATTGGTTCCCTGACTGCTTTTAAACCCAATCAGCCTACTTACTTACTCACTTGTCCTGACGAAGGTTTTGTGTGAAAAGCGAAACGTTGCCCAACAATAAGTCCACCGATTGTTTAACAAACCTCTCTGAAACGAAGGTAATCATCACTCATTTGCGAACTAACTTGTTTTTTTTTCGAGAGAGAGCCACCTGGAACCCAGCTGAATCTCTCGGTTTTGATGTTTCCAGGTAATTATCATTATTTAAAGCGACCAGTTTTGCTCAACGTTGGTGCACATTTCGAATTGCTTGGGTAACAAAATGAAAGCTAGGTAGTTCCTCTCAAAGTGGGGTCAAAAGGCGAAACCGGTAGCGGAATGTCCAAAGTTCCTCTCGACCTTATAGGTGATGTTCAGACATACTTTGTTACCTTGAATGTGGTTTCAACTGGGCTTTTGTGTGGGCGGCTTTTGTGTAGTTCACTTGTCCTGACGAAGGTTTTGTGTAAAAAGCGAAACGTTGCCCAACAATAAATCCACCGATTGTTTAACAAACCTCTCTGAAACGAAGGTAATCATCACTCATTTGCGAACTAACTTGTTTTTTTTTCGAGAGAGAGCCACCTGGAACCCAGCTGAATCTCTCGGTTTTGATGTTTCCAGGTAATTATCATTATTTAAAGCGACCAGTTTTGCTCAACGTTGGTGCACATTTCGAATTGCTTGGGTAACAAAATGAAAGCTAGGTAGTTCCTCTCAAAGTGGGGTCAAAAGGCGAAACCGGTAGCGGAATGTCCAAAGTTCCTCTCGACCTTATAGGTGATGTTCAGACATACTTTGTTACCTTGAATGTGGTTTCAACTGGGACAAGAAGCGGCTTTTGTGTAGCACAACCATTTGAATGATACTAAATATGAGAGATTCAGGTGACATCCTGCTGTTTCCCCCGTCAACTCCGTTAGGCCGCACCGCCTAGCTCGGCCCAACGTCTGCGCCGCGCGTTGTGTGCTTGACCTGACAGATTACATTCGTTTGAGCGACTGACAGTATTGGTCACATTACTTCTTATCCACCAGTTTGCCACGTGTTTTCGTTGCACGTCAGTATCCCGTTCAGAACACGTTTGGTGGATGTCGCTGTCCACGTTCTCCGTCCAAGCAGGCACAAGGAGCATGACCACGGCATGCATTTTAGCGGTTGTAACAAACGCCAAACTAATTTTTCAATAGACGTTTATCGCAACGGTTTCGAATAGCTATGCAACATAGGTATTCAAGTTCACTACAAACTTTGGATTGGGTGAAAATTAGAAATATTCAGCCATGTGCTTCGGCTGAAGCAAACGTGGATAATAAGTACCGGATGTTCAGTGCACAATAGACAAGTACGGTGTGTCTTACGCCTAAAAACCATTTGAATAACTACATTGTTATCTAAAAAGACTGTTCGCCAGAACGGCAAAACAGATATGTTAAGCTAAGACAATACGGGAATGATATTGTTCCCCACCACAGATTTATCTAGTTTTTGAATTCCTCACTTCCCAATAATTCCGTGAGGGATGGGTAATTTCCCACCCGCCCAGGATTTTCCAGACTATCATGAAAACGCTTGGAGAAAGTATTGTCTAACGCTTTTCCCGGGACTGATACAAGTAATGCGCCCTCTTCAAACTAACTTAGGCAACCAAACGGAAAATTCTTCTGTGGTGCGTAGTTTGCAGATAGTTTTATCCCATGTTATGATTAAGGATGTGAATTGATGTGAACGTAAATATGAATAATTGCGCCGTGAATCAGATGGTGTGAACCTCGTGCTTACACGTGGAGGTTCCGTCTGCCTCCGTCATACGATGAGCTTCATCACGGTTGTACTTAGTTCGCGCACATTTTGGATCGTCGCAGGAAATCCATTTCTCAGCATAGAGCTGCCTGTAGTCACAGTGAGTATTTGGAAACCCTGCTATCCCGAGGAATACCCTTCATTCGAAGAGGATGACGTGTCTGTTAGTACAACACCTCGAGGAAACTTCTCAAGAAAGAGCGCTTGACACTCGTCAGGCTCAAAAGTTTATGTTGGCAGCGGAATGTCAGCTGTTAAGGTCTCCCTTTTGGCGGTATTACGTTGTGCTATTTGGGCGTTGAGCCTTAGGGGCGTCGCGTTATAAGTGGAATATTTCCTGAACTACTCATAAGTAGACAAATTTTTCCGGTGCTTGAGGCAACGGACTCCGACAGCGGCCAGTTTTAACCTTTTTGAAGTTCTTTATGCTGTCTGATGCGAAATGAGCCCACCTGATTATCCCGAACGATACATTGTCAGTGAACCAACAAAATGCAAACAAGGGGCTTTATCACATTCGTGGTCGCTGCATGCAGCTTCCGCTATTGAATTTTCTCTGAAATTTCCACTTTTGGAAAAAGTGGATGCCTAGCTGCGGTTGGATTACAAACTCTAGTTTATTTACAGACGCCAACACCTTAAGCCTGCAGGTGTGGCGTTTGCTACGCAACTTGCCCTTTCAGTATATTGGTCAGACTACTGTAATCTAACTTCTAAAGCCCTGAGCAAAATTGTTCATGTTGAATCCTCCACATCGGTTAATTCAACTACAAGTTTGTCAACCTATTGCGCAGTCAATTCGCCGGTGAGTGTCCTATACCCTCCAGAATGAGCATAGCTTCCCCACGCCTCAAAACAATCTAGGTAGTCTGCAGACGTCTATTTTATCTGAAACCTACCTTTCTATTCACAAAATACACCTTATGCCGTATCAAAAAGTAGCTGCATATATGCTAGTATTGTTGCTATCAGCTGTCCAAATCCTGGCTCTCAGTCCTTTATCTAGCCACAGAATGTTTTCGCCACCATACGAACTGGTCTTTTTAACGTTCTCTTAAGTGGACCTACAAAAGTGTTAAGATGTCAGTTCACTTTTCTTTACTGCACATTGCATCAAGATCCGCTCCGTCGGACACAGATGTGATCTCATCCAAAAATTTCCCATTGATCCACAAGCACAGAATCAGTTTGAAATAGAAAGTTCTGGCTATGTAAGTCTTTCTCCAGGGTTAGAGAATCCGTCTGCCGAGTGACGTCGCACGTACAAATTCGTACTTTTGTGTAATCTTCTACATTGCATTCTTTCTTCTTCAGTTTTCTGGACTGAAACAAATTACTGTTTTAATGTAGCGTAGTGCTTCTGAGTTCAGTATTACCAAACATTCTGTGGATCACACCAGTTTTCTTCAGAAAATTCTACTACATTAAAATCGGCTCTTGTCTACTGTTCCACCCAACTTTATTTAAACGCCTAAGAGATGCTCTTATTTTAAGCCCATTTTTGTGTGAGCATTCGCGACAACTACATCGCACTTTGTATGGCACGCATGCATGTGACTGGCATCCTACTCATGTCCAGTCTTGGAAAGCGTTTCCTCTGGTTGGTCGAATATTCCTTTATGTGCGAAGAACTGCTTGTTACACTGGTTTACCACCGCCATCCTGGAGGTGGCACCTGATGAAGCTGATTTGACTCACCGTCAAACATACCATTTATTTCACTTGTCCTATGGGTGACAATGTCCGTTCTGCCTAACAGTTTACATTCGGTGCTTCCTAAACCAAAATGCCTTCGAGCTATGGGTCCTCTCTAAAGAACAGCTCCTTTCGAGGTGATCCATCTCTCACGATAAAGTTTTGACAAAAGCAGGTAATTTTGTCAGCTTTCCTGGAGTTTTTGTATTTCAAGTTTCACTTCTTCAATGGCTTGACTTTTTTATTGGTGGAATTCCTCTGCTGTCCGTTTAAGGTATTTCGGGTTGCTGTATCCCGAACATATGTCCCAAATTCAGAGCTTGAAAAGATTCACCAGCATCAACGAAGCTGGACACCCAGTGATAACCATGGAAGTGTAAGTGTTTCTCAGGAACTAGGGCACGCAAGTCGACAACACATGACAGACAGACCTCAGTAAATGCTGACTACAAAGGATTCAGACTACTCATGAGTAGCCGAGTTGCTTAACGAAACTGTCAATCGGTCTGCCAAAATTGCAAGTGTGGAACCGATGGAGAAGTCAGGGTTTCAGAAGGGCTTGGTAAAAATCAGCAGTTTTTAAATGGGTAACGTTTCTCTTTTGACACAAAACCCTAATCACTCCTATGACGGCTTAGTTAGGAAGGGGGTGAGTGGTTGAGATTAAGAGTATTTCGAATCTGAGCTACTTCTGTTGATGACTCATTTCTGAAAACCGCACACCTCTATGGGTCAGCTCGAACGATCTATAAACGTTCTCCACACGCTTTCTAGTCTCAAACCTTCTATTCTATTTACACTGGGGTGCTTGTATATTTCTACAGTCTGGGGCGCCAGTCTATGTGGCGGGAACCAAAGTCCCCATCTCAAAAGTTAAACATTTTCCGAGTCTGTTTTATGCCCCGTGTTCATTGCATGTTGCATAATTACTGAATCTCTCAGTAACCCTCGATATATATCTGTGTTTATCGGTGGCCTGTTTATTTTTTCGTATGCTCTCCGTATCTGGTGTGAAGATACCTGGCCGTCTGTCCTACATAGACCTTAGTGCATTCGTTGCACCTAATTTTGTAGACAATCCCCGGTTCCATTTGCTGAGAGGCGATCCTTCAATTGCAGTGGTACAGGGCTCATAGTGTTTTCCCTTTGGAAAGCTACTCTTATGTTAACCGTGTTTATAACCCTTCGAATGACTTTCCATATCCTTGGTTTACATGGAATAAAAGTACCCGAAATCCATTCGCTGTTGGGTTCCGCGACAAGTACCAGACCCCTCATAACTGACGCCTAACCAAACTAGCTGGGTATCCACTACACCGAAGTTTGCTGTTCACCTAAATCTGGACCGCTGTTATATCAACTGCTTTTGTTTATGCTTGCTCTGCAAGTTCTGGGTATTGTCTACCTCCCTGTCATAGAGGGAAATTTGTCTAGCAATGTAACTACAAATCGTTCTCCAAATCTTTTTCGAACGGCGATCTATCGATCGGTTCTTGACGTCCTAAAACTGAATGAGTTTCAACAGAATTCCCATAATTTCCGATCTTTTAACTTTCGGGGGGTGTTTAGTTCCTGAGCGGTTTTCAGAAGCCTGTTCCTGTCAGCTGGCCTGCGGATCTTTGGGTCATCCTTTTTTACGATAATCTTACCACACACAGAGAATAACAGGGTATAACTTGAGTGATTTTACCATCCAGTCGAACGAATAACTTGTGTACAATCAAAGTGCCTCCAAACAGGCGCGAATTTAAGAAGACATCAAGTAAAGATGGAGTATACGTTTCATTGTGAAACTTGTCTGTTCTTAAGCGTGGATTACCGTAAAATGATCTCTCCGAAAATAGCAACAAACTAATACATCATATATCACCGATGTCAACTAGGAACATTCCTTAATTTGACAGACTGACTGCATGGTGAAAAACTAAAGTCACACTCTAAAAGTTCGAACTGAAGTGGTTATGAAAACACCGAATAGAACAGTCATTTTGGCGTTTGTGTTACACTGCCGCACGATCATTCATAAGAGCGCTCTACGTGACCGTTGTAAAATTGGGAAGGATATGTTTCGGCGAATTCTAAAGCAAGGAATTGGAATGTTCAACCTTGTTACGTTGTTTTCACCCTAAATAGTATTGATTGTCTGAGTGACTTTCTTTATGTATAGTTTGCTCTATAAGACGTAATTCTCAAAGACGTTGATTGAGAGGCTTTCGAATTTCTGTTCACTGCAGGGGCTAGGAAACACACTTCCAGATAAGAATCACAGTGAAGTAGGAATTTTCTTCCAGCAGAACCGAGAATCCAGACTATCAAAAACACATTTCGGCAGTCTCTGATATATGTTTTATAGGCTCAAATATTTTGGCAACAGTTTATAACTTTACAGCATTTGCTGCGTCTTCGTTCAATGAGGTGATACTTTCAAGGAGGGGGTGGACCAAATTTGCTGTCTGTATCCAATGTCCATTGGCCGTAAAATCTGTGGACATCTTTGTATCACCTTCACTGTTGAGCATTGGTGCTTGGTGCATTACCTGGTATACGATGCCTTTTCATAAGAAGCTAGAATCTGGGTTACCAGTGCGGCAAATCACGTTTCACCCTTAGGGAAACAAATCCACTGCAACAGCCATTTGCGTTGTAATTATCACACGTTTTGTTGGAGCTATCACTTCAAACTCCTCGCATACAATCACGTCTATGCCGGATTCGGTTGAGTTGGGTTATGTGAACAGCAAATCAGGAAGTAGTTCGTGTAAAATGACGGATGGGGACAATATAGGTGCTCGTAGCTAGAATTCAGAATAGTCGAGTTGCGACTACTTCAACAGCTGGTCTTGCTCCACAGCAAAAAGAGGTGGGAAAGGGAGCTGCTTTCATAACAAGCCAAATTATAAATGATACCAGCTATCATACATGCCAACTCATACATGCGCCGACGATTTTCTGTGCGTAAACCTCGAGTATGACCAGTCAGCCTAATCACTTGGCTTTGGGTGATTCGATATCGACCACCTCTCAAAATTTTCATCGCTCATTAGCTGGGTTGTTGTGAAAGTCGAGTTACTCTGAGCTGTGCGGTGCAGTAAGTTGAGTCTATTGGCAAGGGGTTCACCTAAGACAGGAGCATTTTAAGTTTACACGTTTCGTTACGCTACTGGTGTAACAGTCATCTATTTCGGACAACGCAGTTTCTTACTCCATTGCATGTACAGCCAGGTGTCTCAGCCAACTTACAATAAAAACAAGCTTTCGTTCTTCCGAAAAACAAGGCGAAGTTCAGTCGTGCAGCCGAAAAAGGTAAACTTATATGGAACTTTTCTAACTCGCTTGAGAACCGTCAAAACACAAGCAGTAGACGTTGATGTACGAAGATGATCTAATGAAACAACAAGTCAAAGAATAAAACAATGATTAGCACCGCTTCGTTGACCGGATGGTCCGTTAGCATGTATTTCCAGCTGAGTTGTTGTTATCTAGAACAAAGGGAAGGACCAAAAGCTAAGGCATCCGAAACACGAAAAGCTAGGAGTTTTACTATGGTGCCTTCATCAGGTGTTGTCTACTATGTCCACTGTCTCGACAGAAGAAGTTGTCAAGGAACATTTTTTGGTTTGAGTTGCGAGCGGGCTTGGTGATCAAATGTCTTCCTGCTACAGTGATTTGTCTTCTGTGGACAGTGTTTATGCAGGGATGACCGGGGACATTTTTCCGGGTGTGCACTCTGCACAAAATCAGAGGAAAGTTATTGAATGATCACAATAACAACAATAAGTTCTGCTTTGAGGCACCAGAATAGGCCTCTTCAGATATGTTCTGCGACGTGACTGATTTGGCATAAAAGTGGCCGGTCACAGGCAACACATTGAACCGCTTTCCGTGGATGCCATCGTAGGAGAGGCTGATCACTTCTTACGAGTCACAGGACCATGTGGACGAAAATGAACAAATATGGATAGCGAGACAACTGGGAGCATAATACCTGAAGTGGTTCTCTACTCATCTAGCGGCAAACACGTTTCACGGAATATTGGAAATTTCCAGTTATCTTATTACCGGACTTGAGTTTCAAGAAACAAGTCTCCAGAGACTTCTGAAAAAGAAACCGAGACGGGTTCGTTGCAATAACAACATGTAGATGATTATTCTTCATCGTCCTCTCACATCTCACTTCTCTTACATCGTTCTCTCATGACGAATCCTATTCTCTGGTGTTCACTGAACTAAAATAGCTCTAGTTAATTTCTATTCCATTTAATCGAACACCGAAACAGAATCCCACCGAACAGACAATGTATGACTTATTTGCCATTAGATCATAACAGTTTGCCTTCCGAACTAATGTCTTACGTTTTGCTGCAATACTGTTCCTGTTTTGACGTGTGTCCTCCCCCCAAAGCATTTTGACATTGCTAGATTCCTAAAAATGGACAATAAAAAACTAATTCCCCAGGCCAGCGATCAATGCGATATTTATTTCAGCTGTTTTGGTGGCTCGCAGGATATTTGTACAGGTACAAGTAAGCTAAGCTCTCTGTGATACGGACCTCGAAAAACAGGAATGGATTTTCGAGAAATACACTCATTTGCAAGTCAATTTGGTTTTCACGAGAGACTCAATTGAATCTCTCATTTATGATATTCTACAACTGAATGTGCTGCACACAGGCCGCCTAATGATTCAGTTGGCACGATATTCGAGATATCGCACTATATTTTCATCAATGAAACTACTCATAAGGTTGCTGTCGAAGAGTAGTTGTGAGTAGTTTCATTTATGCAGTTTTCCAGTTGAGTCTCTCGTGAAAACGAAATCGATTTGCAAATGAGTGTATTTCTCGAAAACGGTTCAATTTGGGTTCAAGTAGAACATAAGGTTGACGGAAACTCGGGGACTGCGCCTACTTGATGAGCTCCAAGGAGGGCGAAACCGGTCATGAGCTGTGGAAGATTTTTCAGCAACTTTGTGAGTAGTTTCCTTTAGGAATGGATCTTGTCTATCTTTGAATAATAACACATGAGAAATGATTCCATAATAAAGTCACTTTTGGGTAAGGGCTTCTGGAAAAATTAAAAAACCGTTTGTGATGAACAGTGGGCACATACTGCAATTGGGTGACACAAGAATGAAATCAAGTGCTTAAACGATACTGAGTTTGGCATGGCATCCACTGTACCGTGGTCCACTCAACGATATCCCCAAAAATGTGAATGATTCTAAGCGAACCTTCGAAGCTTCTGCTGCGTTCCAGGCAGTTCCACATACCACTCATGGCTGCCAACACAAAACATTTTGAAAATTCTTCCGTTATAAAAAGGAAAACTAGCAGGAAGGCTTGCACGGCACAACCCGGAAGTTCAACGTATTTCCACCGTCTCATTTCTGAACACCTGTTCAGCTAAAAAGATAAAGAATAATGAAGCAGCTTAGTATATCGTTTTACTGATAACAGGAGGACACTATTGGAGTTTGTACAACAACCACATATTTGCGGATAGGGCGCAGTACATATAAAAGCTCTGAAGTATTTTGTTCAATTGTATTTCCAGTATGTACTGTTGATTTATACTTAAGCATTCTCACTGACTGCTGTTACACTAGCTTGGATCGACATTTTTTCCAACCCCAGATTAGTTGCGAAAGTCACAGGCAATCTACAAGGAGCCGACGTCGTTATACTCATATATAAAAAAGTAGTCTTTATCATGCGTCGTCCGCGTTCGTGTTTCATGGTCCGATTCACAAATGAGGCTATTTTCGAATCCCGAAGTTGAGGTCGGCATCTGACTAGTAAACAAACGCAGAACTGCACAGGAGTGAATCAGACATTAACTGAATGGACTCATCTGCAAACTAATTTGGTTTTTCCAAGCAACTGAATGCGCTGCACCAAGCCAACTCATGTTTCAGTCGCTTGGATATTCGAGATATCGCGATACATGTACATTCGTAATGCACACTACTCATAAGGCTGCGACGGATTTTCAGCAACCTTATGAGTAGTGCATTACAAACTAACATCAACTACTCAATTGCTCTTCACTCTAATGAGTTTATCTCATTACTGTGCACTTGTAGAAATTTCGTGGAAATAATCCAAAATTTCGTAAAATTTCGGTATACCATTTTGAACGTAAAGTGATTTTAGTCCGCACATTCAAGGCTGTTAGCACATTCAAGGCTGTTAGCCTGCTGTGCAGTCGCATCTTTTGGCGCTCCGACTCCGATACAGTTTTCTCGGATCTATTTTGTCCTACAACGCTCACCGACATACCATTCGATTTCTCTTTGGGAGATCTATTGGAATATACCATCTATATTCATCTGTGAAAA
>NW_008751885.1:6493-26114 GCF_000715545.1 Opisthorchis viverrini | reverse complement strand
TACATACACACACACCAATATCCTTTGGTCATTGTAAAGCAAAATGCTTTTTAGACCAATATAACCTTGATTTACCTTGATTTACCTTGATCGTACAGATGGTCCATTAGGTGTGGTGTACTACAGGAGAATCTAAGTTTCTCTATTAGATAAAAAATAACAATTGATGTTATATACGTGGTGCTGTCAGTCTACGAGCTTCATATTCCAAATTTTCACCGTATTATTCTGGTTAGTTTCGTTTCTAGTGTTGAGAGCATATTTTCGCTTCCAAGGATAACCATAGATGTCAGCAGAATGGTAATAAAAATAGTGAGGAATTTAGTGACGTACTAAAAGAGGACAAGATGGCAGTTTCATCGGGCCCTTCCGACACTTCTTGCGGAAGAGTTTGGTTACATACTTAATTGAATTTTACCTCTAAATGCTAGAACACCAATTTTTGAAGCCTCAAGGAACGATTGTGAGTATTCGGCACCAATCGGTACTGAATTAATGAGCCTGTTTTCTCAAAATGAAAGAATGGATTAAAGTCAGATTGACGTTAGTCGGGTACCACTATTGGACGAGCACCAAACAGATCCAATTAAACTTGCGGCTCTTGAGGATACTTTGTTGCAATCATTCAACCAATCAATTCAAGCTCGATAACTTATGCTATTCTGGAATGTATGGCCGGTACACTTAACTGTTTGTTTTTCTTTGCTGTTATATACATGGCATCATCCCAGCTCGTCCTCCGAGTTTAAGGCGGTTATGCAAAAGTAGAAGCGACACCACTGTTCTCAGGGGCCCTAAAGACTGCATCGAGGCTAACAACAATTTTGCTGCCAGTTTGTACAACTATCAGCTTGGAATTCAGAGAGGCAAGTCGGTGGCTTGACGGTAGGTAGTCCGCTTATGACTTTATTGACAGATACCTTTTTAGTGCGACACAAAGTAGAGACTTCTAATATCCTCCTAATTTTGTATGTTCTAGACGACCAGATACCTACCTCGCACGTTCAGATATTTAGTGTACGACAAGCCAGCATATATTGGTCAGTATTTAGGAAAACAAGTGGTAGGGCACTATATTTGGACGCTTCAGACCATGCACATCTGACTCACCCCGAGTGAGTAACCAAAGAAGATGCCAGTGAAATTTTCGCCGTGAGAAATCTATCGATCCCCACAGTGCGTCACAACCTGGAAGAAGAGTCTAGCTGTTCAGAACAGAAAGAGCTAGTCGTTACCAGCCGTCAGCTAAAATCAGCTCGCTACTGACAGAGGGTGGAAAGAAAACGCCGGAATCGAGCTTAAAATTCCAGCTTTGTATCTTATCCTGTTCACACTAACGAGAAGGATAAGCCTTTGATTAGAAATGGACAACCGATGTAAAGTCGATGATTTACGCGTAGAGTACCAAGTCGCCGGTAGTCGCTCTAATACTTAAATTGGCAGGACAGGTTGGAAACTATGCGAACCCATCTCAGAATACATGCCTTGCTAAGTTGGTCACACCGTAACCAGTAAGCCACCTCAAAGATCACAACAGTTGCCCACAACACCAGTCTAAGGTTGACCCCAAACCGATACTCAGAATGAGGCAGCGTCGATCCAACGATAATGACCGGGCATTTGAGCCAAAAATCCGCGGTGCAATCCAGCTTGCTTCTCAAATTTTACTGGTTTCCTTTTACCGTTTTATTTCTGCCTATGTAGTAAATTGGTTTTGTTTTAGTGAAATGGCTGAGCTAACAACACGAGACCGTAACTGAGCGCAACCTATTTCCTCATGCTTTTATGTTTTATCGGATTCATTAGGGATGGATGTCCTAAACTGGAAAAATGTACCTAACACAGTTTTAAATAAGCTTTAAGAAGAAAAATAGGACTCTACGTCAGTGGCGTCTCGCAATTAGCAGCTGGTTATGCGTCACTCTGCGAAATATTGTACGAATTTCAATTGTGCAATCTTTGTTCACTGTTTATCTCCTTACAACGACAGCTTGGGTTGTGGTCGATTTTTCAGAGAGCGGATGGCACCGTCAGGGCTTCCATGGGTCATCTTGGTTGGTAAAATCTACTTTGAGTATGTCTTGGTACCTTTTCGAATGTACGATCTGCATCCGCGTCAAAAGTAAATTCACTGGTAGAATTAGTGATAGAGTCTGCAGATGAAATCGATGGTTGACATTTGCTGCCTTCTGGAGTCTGAATACGCATATTTTCGGTCGACACTTCCATGAGTTTCAGCTGCGTGTGCTCAAGTTGCTTTTGTTGCTGCAGTTGCGCCTGCTCAAAATGCTTTTGCTGGTGTTCCAAAATCACCTGAAGTTGATCAGCTGAAATTGAAATCGTGGGAAAACCTGTCGCCAGTGTAGTGTCGTGGGTGCAAGCTGAGTGATTGAGGAGCTTGGTGCACTTTATTCTGTCACGTTGATAGTCTAGTTACTTGAGTTGGGAAACCTCAAGGGAGAAGACAAAGGACACCAGATGAAGATCGGATATATTGTAGATGAACCAATTGAAGAAAGAGCAATGCGGCTCATTTGGCTACAACAGAGAGAAAATGAAATCTCAGTGAAATATTACAAAGGGTAGAATTGTTTGTTAGGACCTGACCGTCCTAAAAGGTCAATAGCCGGCAGTTGACTCACACTTAGAAGGGCTTGATGGTTTCCATTTGAAGATAAGCAACGCTGACAATGCGTTTTTCAACGAAATCCAAACCGGCAATTCCTAGTTAACAAAGGTACTTCTTCCTTGTCCACCATCGCAGGCCAAGAATAGGACAGCTATTCTCTATAGACTTTATGATGTTTATTTTATCCCTCTATTTCGGCTATTTTCGCCTCCAGTAATGTGCGCCAGCATGGGGGGCGGCAACCTACATCTCATCATCGGTACTGACCTATTTAAACTTGAATCAGCATGCATTCGTATAAAATTGTTGATCGTCTGAAGACGTGTTGGGTGTTCAAAACAAAAACAACAACAAGACTCTTTGCGGAGCGAGTTTGTGACATTTTCGTAGTTTTATTCTTTCATAGACAACCAGGTAATCCGATCACCATATGGTCCCAGGTTTCGCTGACTTTTTCCAGTTCGCACTGAACTTGTTTTAGGCAAGTGTGAGAATGCCTGAACGCCCTTTTCAACAGATTATTCACTTCTGTGGAGACCTAGACACAAAACATGCCAGAAGTCACCGCGGAACCGGCATTAGAGCAAAAAAGTATTTCCGAATGGGATGAATCACCAGCAATTTCTCTGTACACCTGGAAGTGAACAGAACAACATTCGATTCTTTTGCACACAAACAAGCTTCCTAACAGGTTACTTATCTGTTTGCCTAGCGAACGTGATTAAACCATCACATGTTGCGCAGACCAAATCCCGGTTAACCTACCACAACTATCCATTCTGGATGAGTCATCGGGCGTCGCCCGGAACACCGTAATTGATAAATCGATTTGTTGGCTGTGTCAAACGCTGGCAGTTGATCCCAACATTCATCACCACCAAAAACATGAGTGTACATCAGGAAAGGCAAATGTGTAAATGCACGCAAAATGTTCCAGTGGCGAACAGCAAGATCAAACAAGCACTTTGACGATCAGACAGTACTCCGGTCTTTGAGGATTACAGTTAGATTACCAACTAACTTCCAGCGTAACTCGAAAAGTAAATCTTGAAGCAATTTTTCTCTAATTTACAGTTTTTGACCGTTATCAATAACAGATTTTCAGCACAATATGACCAACGTCTAGTGAAGAAAAACATGACAATGTGTACCAGAACTTCAGTTTGATTTTTCCCAATTCTGTCGGTGCAGACATTCACCCGGAAGCCGAATGCAGTTTACCTTGGTGAACTTTCATTCATCTGTATGGAAAACAGTGTGCCGTTTCGATAGTTTGCAGATGTCTTGTCAAATCGTTCGATGCGACTTTTTGCAAATGGATTCACGTGCACTGTACCAGTACAGATTTTTTCGACCCCTTCTAGGTGATCGTTGATGGAAAACGGTTACGCCAGGAGGGTGGGTGCTGTATTGGTTCAATAAACGGGTGTTTGTCAGGGGGATAAAATACCCCTGATAAGAGTTTTATGAGCCAGCGATTTAGTTAATACCTCGTTTTGACGTTCCCTCATTATCAGTCTGACTTAAAACAGAGTTTGTGACTTCACTTATGTACAGTTTGCTGTTTAGCTACGAGATATGAATGATGAAACTTGAAGGAATACGCCTGCCTGATGGTCTCAAGAAGGGAGGAATCTGAATAGCATAATCGAGGAATTTTCAGCCGTCTGGTAAGTAGAGTGGTTTATCGGAAAAATACATTTCCGTCTTCAATCAACTCAATGAACTTGGAAGCATGCGATTTAAGACTGGCTCACACTTCGTTACCGCCAGATTCAAAACCAGAATTTAACGAGACCGAATAAAAGTGTCATTGAAGTGGACATCGAGTTAGATAGTTTTGTGGTGAACGGGTAATGCTGAAATTTAGATTGATACACCAATTTCAGCTGGAATTTTCAAGGTAAAAACACGGTGTAGTGTAAGTTGTTGTAATCGGACGTTTCGTTTGCAGTGGACAACCACTTACCGCGCAGTCTTTTTAACATTATCCGAGCAGAATTCCTACCGGAAGTCCCACAACAGCATATATTTCTTTGTCTTTCTTTCTCTACATTAAAAAAAAACAAAGCGATTCTCTCAACAGAGGACACTCTCCGGATCGCCCTCAATTATAAACAGAGGTCCCCGCGGAGCACATTTAGATGACGTCAAAAGTGCACTAACAACTAATTCATAACTGCTAAACGCTACTGGCAAAGGCATTCGACTGCGGTGCATACTCGTCTCTGGTCTCCATCCGTGTGGAATGGCTTGTATCTTCTATGATTTTAAAGCATTTTTCATTGTGCTCCATTAGGTTGTGTCCGCGAATCACAGTGATGCCACAACTGCCAGAAAAACAGAAATTTCGGCCACGGAAACAATCATTTCATAACCGAAAGCTGACGTGTATGTTCACTCGGGTACTTCAGTCATAGGTTTTGGGCCCGTCCTTCTTGTCTGCAATTTTTAATTTGTGGCCGGTTGCGATTATATAGCCTTGAAAAATGTTTGCAGTTTGAAGTATTTAGCACTGAAATTGTCACAATACTGCCACTGTATCGTTCGCTTTTAAAAGCACACGTGGAATGACCAGCCACTGAAGAGAAACAAGCAGCTGTGAGTGTTCTTCCAGGCACAGTAAGCACTCGCACAGTCAAAACTCAAACATCAGGCAAAAGTTGTCCGTCAGATGTGAGGGAACTTGGCAGCGCTATCCACTTTGCATAAAGGTGTTTTATTTACGAAGACGGCACGAACGTCACTGACCATGACTTTAGAAAGCCCCACTCAACAGCAGTTTTGGCGGATGGGAGAAAACAGATCCGTCGATATGAAATGAACATCGGGTGGTGAAACAAAAAAATCAACATTGAAATCGATGTCATTTAAGGCTAAAATAATGGTAGGAGAACAAACCTCGGCAACTCATTTCTGCTTCTTCTTATTCCACACAATCATTCCACTGCCATCAGTGACTCAGGCTTATTATACCGAAAATAAATATCTGATATGCACAGAGTTTTCAAAAACGAACATTCTCACGCTTCCCATTGAACTTTCCTGGATGTTTATCGAATGTCAAACGATAGTAAACGAGCACTGCAGGGTGGTTCCATAATTTTCAGAGCAACATCCACCTCGGATGCGGGGGGCGGAGCATGAACATCTGACTATAGACTACTTGTACACTTTATCAGTAGCATACACCGTTACACTACCATTATTCGAATTTATTTTTGAGAATCATGGCCACAAAAATGAAGAATAGATGCGGGCGAGTGCATAGAGGAATATAAGATAAAACGCGGAAAGCGCCCCATTTGAAAGCGTGCGACCCATTGTTTCAGTCGGACAAGGTGACTCCTTGATACGCTTAAGAGTAATTGGTATGGAGAGACACATATGAAGACCAGCAGCCAAATAAACGACAAAAAAAGCTGAATGCCCTTTAAGGCTCAGTAAGCGCTACCAGAGACAAGAATCGCACACCGAGCAGTTGGTCAGGCGTGAAAGTCAACGGCAAGAATGAACACTCAACCCCATGTACCACGCATAGAAGTGTCGTAAGTACGTAGAGAGCCCAAAATGGCGGGCAGACACAGATCGCTGAATGACTTTAGGAAGTCCAAGTCCAATAACAGCCCTGATGGATCGAGGAAGGCAGATCATCCATCGGATAGTGGACAAAAAGTCGACATCACAGCCAATTGCGTTCACGGCTGAGATGATGTCGGGGGAAGAATCATCAGCATCTTACTCCTGTTCCTTCTCGTTCCACACAGTCATTCCGCGCTCACCCGAGATTATGCATGTGTTTCACAGTTGACTGGAGCTCCCGTACTGCGATTAGGTCAGGCTTGATAGAAAATATCGATGTAGGTGTTCGCAGCTCCTTGCAGACGGTGCATCCCAAGGGACATAGACGTTTTGCGAGTTCCTTGAAACCCGATTATGACGAGCACATTTAGCACCATGCGTGATCCACCTGGACTGTAGAATATGCTCCAAACTCTCCGGTTGCCAACAGTTCCCACCACAAAGGGTTGTCTGGCCATCATGGCGTGGCCATGATGGCGGTGGATCAGGCGTCGAGAGACAGGATCCTACGTGTGTAGAAATATCATGGAGGCGTGGAGTTCCAAAAGTGATAGGATTTAATCCGGTGTCATAATGCCAGACTGCAATCCTCGGGCAAAGCCAGAAAGTCAAAACTAGCGAGCAAACTGACTGAATGGGATTTCAAGGAGGACGCGGGACAGTTCAATCCGGTGCTGCGGTCTTCAGATTCTGGCGAATAGGCCATTGTTTGACTGGTAGTTTGGTCGGGGTCAGAAGCCATAGATTCGTCCAGTTGTGCTTGCCAGTTAAGCACACGTAACCTGGTTTTTATGTCGATAGCCCATCGACCAGGGAAATATTCCTCCAATATCTCCGACAGCCTGGTCTGTGTTCACAAGACGGACTTAGATTATTGGCCAGGCGCAAGAATGATTGTAACTCTTGTTGGAACTAGCAAGCATCGGAATTCTTCACTTGATCAAGCTTATCCACATTATGCTGGATGAGGTTTCCGTGCCGGCGCTAGTAAGCCAGCCTTTGATTTTCAACCGTTTCCACATTCTTCACACGTGAGCCCCACCAGTCTCTCTTGTGTGCTGGTTGGAACTGGTGCGAAAATGACAGATGATTCGTATTGTACATTGTCGAAAGTAATGAGCAGATTGAAACCAAAGAGAGTGAGTGGCCCAGACTGGACCTGCTGAAATCCTGCTCACGCAGACTGACTTCCGCGTTAGCTAGCTGGAACCACGAGAATGTGGTTAAGCACGCCTGATACTTACATTACTACTGATGTGTCCTGTCCAATGTGAACTTCTTGATTAGCAAACACGAACTAATTGGTCACAAGCCACCAGACACGAGAGTGAATATCTTGTCGATGCAGATTTTATAAAAAGTGAACGTCTTCAAGCACTCTATTGAACTTTCATTGAACAGTAGTGAAAAAACACTGTAAAGGCGTTCCATAAATTTCTTCCATTAGAAGGGGTGGAGCTTGGACACCAGACCAGACACTACGCCCATGCTTCATCACAACTTTACACCGTCACACAACTTCGTTCTTCGAAATTTGCATGCATTCTATTTTCCAGAACCTCTTGAACCTGTTTATGGACCTCCTACCATACATGGAGCGGTATCTGATGGGGAGGTTAGGGTCCATAACGTTCGGATGATATGGGGATCTCTTGTTCAGTCCACGGGCAGAATCCAAGCGGATCTTAATCGCCTGTGAACAGCTCGGACTACTCCTCGATCACAGATAATACTGATGGAACAGTACAAGAAGGTAGCTTTTGAGCATACTGTTCGTACACAGCAGTGCTTGGGTGATCTTCAAGCTTGACCCAGCTGTAATTCGTCATCGGTTTGCCCCACTTGAGGTCCTCCATGGATGTTGTGCTCCTGCGGAAATCTGCTCTCAAGATTGTCTGCTTAAGATTGTCTGGGCTGATCAGAAACTCGTGCTGAACAGACCTGTTGCCTAGGCGCTGTGAGTGCAACGACAGTTCGTCAATTTACTGTCGGTATCCACCCTCATGGCTAGCTCGCGTGGTTTGCATTCAGATGCGTTCTGTCTCTCTGATTCAGTGACACTCCTGTCCATGTATCGATCAAGAAGACCTCTCTCTCCATGTAACATATACGGTACCTAGAGACATTCAGTGGTTATATCTAGGAGAGCTATCATGACAAATAAAGTCAGTCTATTTTATCTCCTTTGTCGGTGATATCTACAATGTTTGGATACCTATTTGCAAAGAACAGTTGGAAAATTTCTAAACGTACCTCAAGGGTGCTGTCAGTACTGCAGAGGACTTCGATGAGGCTCAATGCGGTCAAAGTTTATACGACGAAATTTGCTCCCCACGTGGTCTACGGTCTCCTTTACTCAAAAGAGTGGTGGTAACTATTCGTGTAGATTTAGAAGGTACCAAGCAATCCCGGATAACTGCTATGCTCGGGACAGCACTCTTATACCTCAGGGTAAAGTGAAACCAAGGTGAGCTATAGATCACTGATAGTTTCCTTGCAGGTAGTGTTTTATCAGTGCTCCTTTGGGTTTCAGAATTGACGAAGTGATGAATTGAAGGCCCCTGAATCTGAAGAATTCCAGCTGTAAAATAGCTGTAGACGAGATCCCTTTATTACTCGAGTGGCATTGTTCCCACTTTCAAAAAGTACAAAAAGGACTTGCATTTTACACATGATGGAATAGCCTATCTTTTACGCACACAAGGTGCAGATCACCTTACGTATATTGGAAGTTGAAGTGGCTTTCTTGGTGCGGTTGCGAATGAATTTCCAGCATCAATCCTAAAGTTTCGATTGTGTTTACTTATTTTTACCACCCGTAGCCTCAGGGAGTGATTTTCAGGAATTATGTACGTAAGTCTGTACGGGTGGGCCATTGGATGACTGGGGGTCTTGAACTTTAAGGGCAAGTGACCTGAGGTGTCTTCGGGGTCCTTGAAAAGCGAACTCTCAGTACCCTAGCTGAAGAGACTTGCAACAAAGCATTCACAACAAGATGCTGAGGAGAATAGAAAATGATGAGGCACCGTGCGGCTCAGTACAGCCAGCAAACATAACCACGTTTGGTTTTAAGTACTACGTCCGCTGTACGGTTTCGCTTTAGCGGTCACTGGCATCGAAACTTCGGCTGGCGTAAGCAGGTACATTTAAATTGGAGTGGAGGTCAAAAGATCAATAAGTTAGGTATGATTGAAAATATGAACTGATTATTCAGTCGCTTCGCTCTAAGACCAGTCAAAGTGTCACTATCTCAGCCCTTGTATTTTCTTCACTTCGCATGGTACCAATCCAACAAAATAGTTTTGTAGTTGGAATTCATGATAATTACTAGCAAATCTCCAGAAAATCAGTAATCTATTGCGTCCCGAAGTCAGAAGAATGAGTCTGGACCTCGAATTTTGTGTGCCGCGATATATCATAGTTTTTACTGTAGTATTCATAGAATCCGCATAATCTCTCTTTCTAGGGTTTTTTTCTCACGTAAATATGTGTACAAAAACATGGTCTCATGCTTCTATAGATGATGGGCAAAGCATATTTTATGGCTTGTTTAGTTTAATCTAGTGGTCTTTTAACAACAGCGGCTTTTCTCCTGACAGAGATAAGTAGTGATGTCCCTGAATATGATTTTCGCATTGTTTATATAGACAGATTTGTCCAGAATTACAGTCAGGCATCTTTGATCGGCCGGTAGAATGACACTGGGTTTATTTTCCTACAACGTATTGGATTTCTTCCGTTTCCTTGTTTGAGAACGTTTCTCTTGCCTGTCACAGAAGGGCAGAACTGGACCTCGTACAAAATACTATCAGGGAGTCAGATCAGGTGGTGAAAAGGAGATAGCTATCCAGGATGAGGATGTATGGTGAGCTCACCAAAAGCTTCCCTACAAAAAGCGGTGTCAGACAAGGATGTCCACTCTCCCCATTCTTGTTCAACTTCGTCATCGACGAAATAATGAGGCGAACACTGGACGGTTTTCAAAACCCCGGTGTTCAAATTGTTGCTGGTGAGAGCCTTGTCGATCTTGAGTACGAAGATGATATCGCCCTCATCTTTGAAGACCATAGCGAAGCACTAGTCCGGTTGAATAAACTGACCACCATCATACCATCTTTTGGCATGCGCCTTGCGCCTTCAAAGTACAAAGTCATGTTTCAGAAAGTGCAGTCCTCGAACGTATCCCTTAACATTCAAGAAGAATCACTGGAGGTCGTGGAAAATTTTACTTACCTCGGTAAGTAGTTGTAGTTGTATTAGATCTGACGGAAATGTGTCTTATGAAGTTGGTGTTGTAAACCTTCCAGGATGGGGTCCCCGTGACCCGACTTGTGCTTGTCTGGAGATTTTGCAGGATTTGGCGGCTAATCGATGTCAGTTAGGACATCTAGATCTAAATTACTGCAGGATATCGGAGGCTGACTCAAACCTCCAACTCAGATGGCGTGTCGGTTTTCCTAGCTGTAGCACGGATGATATTGCTCCTTTATGCAGACAGTTAATTCACACTTAGATCTCAAGTTAGGATGCGCTTCATCTGTGCGAATGTCACTGTGCATTGCTGGCCTTGTTGAAAAAAAATCTAAGTAGAACAAACGTAGTTACTCTAGTGGCGTTTTGCCCCCATCAAGTAGCCTCCGTGTTCGCAACATCTTATACTTGCTTCTAAACTACTCAGGTTACATTAACGATCGCCTTTAAGCAGTCACGCAATGATGCCATCTGGACAGTATCAAATGAAATCCTTGTATTGACCAAAATGTCAAAATATTTTATTTCCAAAGCATCTCCGTCCAAAATCGATCTTTACCAACTGCCCTGACTTCACCAACGTAGAAAATGCTTCTCTACTGGTGACAAATGATGCTTGCTAAATTGGTACACCCTAAAGCTTATCAATAATTTAATGGTTTACCAAAATTGTGAAAAAGAATCTGCCACAGAATGACGGCAACACAAAAGTTCAGTGCTTCTTCTAAACTATAGTACTGTGGTGAAATAATTTTAATCTCTGAAGTAAGCTTTCTGGTAAGTAAGCTTGAAAATGTGCAGAATCAGGCGACGAACAGTCTGAAGTTAGATTATTAAGAAATGCCTCGGTGATCCAGGAAGTGAAAATAAGGAAGTTCACTTTCTTGATATGACTTGAGTTTTGATGGGTTCGCCACGTGGGCCTGAAGCTTACACGATCTGAGGGTGTACAGACGTGTTTCTCGACTGCTGCTCACTGCTACCCGACTTTGTTGTTTTCAACGGACCCAGTGCCACTGATAACAGATTTTCTGATTGTGAGCGCTGTAGAGTTTTTTTTGCGTACTCTAGTACTTGGTTACTTCTGCTACAGTCATTATTCTGGGAACCAAAATACCTAGTCCGAGGTTTCGTACAGTAAAGTAGATGGAATAATTTCTTTGATGGAAGCGCTGACTACTGAGAGAACGACATGGAATCACGAATAACACTCCGTTGTACTATTCGGTATGGCGAATTCTTTAATTTCCATGAAATAACAGCAGTATGTTTTCAGAGAGGTTTGGTAAACAATCGGTTGATTGTTTACTGAGCATTTATGAAACGATGATTCCTCAGTCGGTCGAAAACATTTTCCAGTTGATTGGGAGCAGCTGTATTTTTTTGATGGACACTCCTAACAGAACCGAAAAGTCTTCTTTGTAGTCGTTCAAGTAGAACGTCTACAAATGAGAATGTTCAAGTGGCAACTCAGCTTAATCAGATTGCTTAACACGAACGTTATTGATATTGTTTGGGTAGACCACTGCAAATTTGTTGCTCAATTGTACAAATAAGCATATCAACAATCACTATGTCTGTGGTGGATTTCACAGAGACATCGAAAGAACTGTATCTGACCTAACTTGATCACCTTGCGCGAATCAAATGCCAACTGGCAGTGGGTTTCACTCAGAAATTAGTTATGTTTTGACAGCTCGTCATATGCTTTAAAAAAAGTCCAGTCGGACTGAGGCAAAATTCGATTCAACTAGTATTGTACGTGCGATGTAATGACAACAGCAGCCAGAAAACTCCTAGAGAGCATTGCACTATACGTACATTACAGATTCCACTGAGCCAACAATAAAGTTGAATGGGCTGATCCGACAAGACAACTGCCGCTGCAACACTGTTCAGTGCCATTCACTGTGGGAATTGGAACATCCAGCTACTTTTGGTGTGGCAATTAGAAGGACGTTGATAAGGTATAGAAACACCTGAACAATGCAGTCAGTAAGCCTAGATACAGGGATAAGTGGCTTAAGCATACTCTTGTTTAGGAATACTGAATCACTTTTGAACAGAATCCCCGCAGGCGAAAAGGTGTTTTGTCGACTCCGTCAGGCAACTTCTTTGACGGCGAGACACGTCACCATATGCACTGTTGACCTACCAACGAGTAGCGCCACCGTAAAATATTTCTTTGCTCGTCCACTAATGAAGAATCTCATAGTTAATGGGCGAATTTATACTCTGCAGAACATTCTGTCAATTTCTGGAATATACCAGGCTTTGCTGTTTTAAGACATTTTAGATATCACACTCATTCTTCCTGTCTCAGAACAACTATTTTCATTTGCAAGTGTACTTCCGGCAGACGTTAGTACAGGCCAAAGTCGAGAAAAATTGGTTATAGACATGGCTTTTCAGTGGTTTCCATAAAATCGTGTATGAGCGGGTACGGCTGCCAGTAATTATATCGTTACTTTTGTTCCTTTATCAATTCCACGACGTCATTGATCCGGTGGTTGACTTTTACCAATTAGCAGCCCCATAGAACAAAACAGGTTAGTACAAATTTGTTCCAATTTCGCCCGTTGTTACGCGTGTGCACAATCCATCATATACGTAAACCCCAGGCACACCGCAAGGTACCAAATGGCGGTGTCATTGGTTAACCTCCAGGTGTTTTGATACTCACGCAGAGACACGCATGTAGACACACCATCCTGACATCATCGGTTGTCCACGTTCGTCTGGTGCTCCGAATTTCACGTGGCGCAGACAGGAAACCGATTTCCATAAAACGCGATGCTGAATGTGAACGACTGCACAGCTGAACCAGCCCTTAAATGATGTTGGTTGTGTGCATCTAGAGAATTATGCATACACGGGTCGGCGGACTTCGAGAACTGCTTATGGTTTGTGTAATTTTCAACTTTCTGTGGACAGGCTCTCCGACATCCTTATCCTATCCAAGACTCAGTAATGCCAACCCGCCTGTGATCAACACAACTAAGGATGATTCAAGGATTTCCGTCGCGTCCGAAGATGCAAATGATACACTACTTTTGGGAATGGAACATATTCTGAATATTGTTGAAGACATTACGACAATCAGTAAAGAATATGTGACCAACATGATGCTAACCGATCGATCTTTGGCTAGAAAAAGCGGATCACAGATTCACAATTCAAATGAAGGGGAATATGTATCTTTTCCTTGTCACCTAACATGCTATCTGCGGCCACCTATTGGCACGAGAGAATTTGAACGGATACACACAGTTGCCTCAGCCTCGGCAGAATTCCAACCAACCGTAATGGATTGCAGTCCAAAATCAGAGAGGCCAACATCAACAACTGAAGAAATTTCTGTTTCTGTAACATGTATATCTCATTATACCGGAAGTTTGATACACGTTGTAATCCGGACCATCAAAACTGTTCGAGAAAGTTCACCTAGCCCGGTTACTATTTTGAGCGATCAAGTGGCTTTCCAAATTGCAAATCAAATACTCAATCGTAGCCAACGGGTTGATCTGTATGTGACACTGGATTTTCAACTGCTATTTCTGGGGCCTTCGGAGTTAAGAGACATAAAATCTTGGCTCCGCTATCTGGCCATCGACGGTAACAATATTATTTCGATCGACAAGACATTACTACGTGAACTTCAGCTGGACCATTTTGTTATTGAAGGATGCAGGAGAGTTGAACGCGTTGATCCCATCGGACTACATAACTATGAAGCAGGTTTAAGCTCTTCTTCAAACTGTGTAGTTGTGTGGCGATACTTATGCCCAAAAATGACGGAATTCATCATATGGGCCGATGAACGTACTCAGAATAACCTTTGTCCAGCTCACCTGGACAATAATAGGGAAGGATCTACAGTCCGTCCATCGATCAGTCGGCAGAGAAGAGCAAAACGAACAATTCTATCGCCCAGACACCGAAACTTTAAGGAAGACCAACAAACTGCAGTGATGTCACAATCAGATGTGTACAAGCATTGGTCCTTACTTGCTCAACGTCTCATTGAAAAACTGGATAGCGGAAGTATCTGTTCCAATAAAGATGTTAGACAGGACATGTTGTGGTATCAGAATATACTCACACTCAGTATCATTACAATTTTTATCCTAAGTACCCTACTGGGAGTCGGTTGCATATGTGCATTAACAATATTTCGGCTTCAGTTACGGACCTCTGTGAAACCTATCAGGGCCACATTATGAGAAATCCCGTCCGAAATCAGATCGATTATATGGCGTGCCTTTTTCTATTTCTTTTGAATAATCTCGGCGCACCAGTAGATGAACAACGGCGGTGATGGCGCTTGCCATCACTAGCCGAAAGTACAAACTAACAAAAGAACTTCTTGCGTCAGTGATCCCGGTTTCTCCTGCACATTTATACGAAGACATTTGTATCCAAAACAATTTTTCAAGAACAAATTTCGTATTTTTAGACGCGCTTTTTTACTTCCATCGGGGATCGGAGAAAACTGAGACAAAACAAGGTCAGTTGCGCTATTTTGTTTCCATTCTTCAATCGATTTACGTCCCGTTATTCGACGCATATCAAAAAGACTCACACAAGTCGGTGCAGCTGTGACCAGACAAATTAACACACCCAAAATTTCTTCGATGTAGCTTTGATGAGCGGGCCCACAGTTTTGGAACAAAGAGCGTGTAGTGTTTTGCTATACTGTTTTTTTTTTCAAAAGAAAAAAATGATGAAATTTTGTATAGATTCCGACATTCCAGAGGTTTAGGATGCTGCATCCCAATATGAAAACCGGTGAAAGGAGCATCGAAATACTTTCTTGCCTGAGTTTTCATTTTTTGAATCAGCGACAATTTACAGGTAATGACAGTGATCAAGTGGAATATAAATGCCTACAATAGTTTCATTGACTATGCATCTACCCTTCCTAAGTATAGTTTTGAAAGGTGCATTTGATGAGATGATGGATTGTGGCTGCACTGTGACAGGATTTGTGCAATCTGACGGTCCACAAAACGCTCCAAGTTCTTTAACAGCGTACCAAATGAAACATGTAATTGCCTTTCTCCTAAGATTTACTGCAACCTCAGCAAGGCGGCTAGTGGGGTCAGGGAGAATTATCTGAGTTCTCCGCTATGGTCAGTGATCCCGACAGAAGTTTTTCACATCAAGCAACAATTGGTCAGAAGGAACCATTTCTATGCGCTCAAACGATCCAGATAATAAATGCCGAATAAGGTGACAAAAACTCAAGAGTCTGCTAAAGTATCTTATTCGCCCTGTCGATTCTCGTAACGCACAGTTGCAACTCGATTTCTGTAGAATTTCGGCAAATGTTCACCGAAATGTACTGTTCATTATACAGTAACCGCTCGATTCCCGTCACCCATTAGCCATCGCTTTGCCGCATCGACAATTAGACTGTACAATTCAATCCATACTTCCCATGTGGTAGCCAAAAGTTCATTGAATAAATCAATAACGCTTTTGTGTAGTTTTAGTTCAGGCAACTAGAGAAAATTCTCATCGACTTAACCAAAGCCCTTCTGTCTTTCTTAGCGTTGTTTTTTATTAATATCGAATAGAGCAAGTGTACGCGTTTATATCATCTCCCTTTGATTGAGTTCCATCCCGTAGTTGTGACCAAAGCAACCACTGTATGGCAATGCAAGCTCGAATAGTAAATTCCCTGTTATTATCTTCAGAGGTAAGCAGATGATGTCAAACATCAACTTTATTTCTTGTGTACAGCAAACAAGTTTGACTCCCAGCACTTTCAAAACTTCTGACGAAGGGATGAACAAAAGCTGAAGACGACAATATTTTATGGCAGTCAGTGCTGAAGACGCCGGTCTCATTATACGACATCCCAATGACCGTCACTCATATAATAAGACTGCTGCCACCAAAATCGTTCAAATTCTGTCACATAAAAACGTTTGGGCAGCACACTTTTGACCCAAATGATTACAAACAATAAGCTATTTTGGCACCAGGGATCTCAGTAGAATTCAGTAGGGTAAACTTTGTTCAAAATTTATAATAACATCTTACGGCAGTAACGCTTAAGCTCACTGAAGGGTTTAGAGTGTCCAATTGATCTTTGCGGCAGGCGTATCAGCCATGTTATAAGAGTTGTTTTTGAGGCTGTCAAAATTCTGATAAAGCAGGAATTTGTTTAAATCGATCCAGTGATAAAGTCGGTGGCATTTTTTCAAACGAATATCTTGCGACTGATAGCGCCAATAAGGAGAATCCAGACCATAGATCAGCTAAGATTCTGGTTAATAGGACAGCCGAGATTGCATGGTTCGGGATTCCGCACATACCATAATTCGGTGCATCAATGTAACCAAATTTGATATTGTACATAGCCGAAAAAAGTATGAATACCTCTGCCACACATTATTGTGTCAGGAACCCCGTATTCTATTTTTGGAACAGAGGATATGTCAACGGGATCGATCTTAGACAAATTCGAGGCTTATCATCGTTAGTGCATCAGTTTTTACAACGATAAAAAGTGGAAGCACAGGAAAGAGAATCTGTAGTGTTTTGTTTGTGCCAGCTTCAAGTTCCAATTAATCGTTTTAAAGATGAAATTTTGCTTACTAGTGCCCCACTTGTGGGTGGAGCTGAAGCAGTAGACGTCCTTAATAAAAAGCGTTTATTTACGTGGAGCTTGGTTGACCTTAACCACCGAAATTGTTGTTGTGTGAAGCCCTTCTCATCACAACGCAGCCATTAATTACGAATAACCTAATATGGTAAAGGTAGGTCGCTGGTCTGTTCGCTGAGCACGGCAGATGAATGGCAAACGTTTCATCACCAATCGAGGTGACAGTCAGTGCGGAGTTGAGTGGGGACAGACCAACAACCATTCTGCACACCGGAGCTAACTATATTCCACAATATCATGAACCATCCCTTTTACTGAAAAGAATCAGTTATATTACCATTGCGTAGTAAACTAACTTCCTGGGAAACACATTACTGTTGTATGACTCTATTTCGATTCTTCATATCGTCTATTGGGCGAGCTTATTCTTATTGCTGAAGTGGAAACAGAAGTTTGTGTAAAATAAAACTGAGGAGCAAGGTGTGCGTTCCTATGGGAGTACAACAGAGGGGTTTATATACCCAGTTGCAGTGTCACTTTGAATCCCAAATACAGACTAAAGACGCTAGAGCCATCAACTCCATCCTCTGGTACATTCACAGACATCGCTGAATGTGCAGTCAATTTTACATGGACACACCCGGTTACTTGGGCTCGTTCAGTGTGGTCTGGAATAGTAGTACAAGTAGGTTTCGCTCGTGTGTCGCAGACCATGACCTAAATCGCGGTGCGAAACTTTTGCTGATGTGTCCTGAGAACAGCGGAACTCAAGTTTTTTCTCCAACATCCTTTATTGTGAACCGTTCAGAACGGTCCCCCGAGAATAATATTGGGTTTGTGCAAATGACTTGAGGATAGATGGCTCAATTAACAAAAGTCTGACTAGATGGTAGACACAACAGAAATTGTGGTTTTTATCGACTGTTTGAACCAGGGTTGTGAAGCTGGAATAATCTTACGAGTGACCGACAATTTTGTAACTAAAAATATCGATTAGTTAGCTTTTCTAAGGGTAATCAGAATAAATCTCACAGATATCCGTAAGCTTTAAGGTACGTTTTGGATGGGCTAGTATGCAATACGAGGTACATAGACTATGGAAAAATGTAGAAGAGTCCCGGCCGGTTGCCTTTTTACGTCCCCAATTGCTTGTTACAATTAATTCGAATAGGTGGGAGTTCCGTTCAAACTGATGCAACTAATCCTGTCCTTTCAGAGGACCAACCAGAATGATATCCATTGAGATGCTCCAATCTAAACTGTGCTTTAGTAATAAAGTTCCCAACCAGGTGACAATAAGGAGATAGCCCTTTTGAAGGCCAGTTTCTCCCCAGAGTAGTCCCTCCAGATTGGAACGGAGAATTTCTTTAGATAAACCGAGAGGAATAAGAAATATGCTCAATGTTTTCATGCAATAAACCTCAAGTCCATGAATTGTCAGGGTGGTAGCCAGTTTAAAAAAGGGTTTAATTGGGGGCGTGGCAGGAGTCTGCAGGCTTTAAATCCACGATGGACAGAATTATTCCTAACTACGTTTTGTAGGCCCACAGTGTTCGAATGCCCAGACACCTTTACAGCATTTACTAAAACCTTTACAATCCTTCGCTAGGTGTCTCCTTTGTTTCGTACGGAAAGTTGGTGGACTTTTGTTCAGTGGTTGACTTTGTCTTGAAGGCCGTCTAGCTATTCACATTACAGAATTCCATTTAGGAAACTGTCTGTGGACTAGAGAAACTATGAGCGGGGGCTTATGACAAGAAAACAACACTTGTGGTTACTCAGTACTTTTACCGGGTAGCTGTGAAATTCATCAGAGTCTTCAGTAAGCTGAAAAATCAGTCCATAAATCAATTGGAGATTCATTTGTTAGGCTAATACCAGGAAGAAATTATGGCACATCGAAGGTCACTGCGTACTCTGATGCTGTCCCCACGATTAGTAACGAAGTGTCTGCAAGCAAATTACGAACCTCGAACAGCCATCTGGTCGACATCCACGTATGGTCGTTTGCTTGTTCGCTGAGCTGGGCAATTTGGTTGCAAACGTTTCATCACCAATCGAGGTGACACCATCAGTGCGTAGTTGTGCGTAGCGGTTGGTTAGTGGTTGTGCATTCAGTAGTGTTACGTGTGTGTTGATATACGTGCTGGTAGCCGGGGATGACCTTTGACCGCGCTTAGTTATTCTGTCGGGCGGTTCCATTGGTTGTCCTTTTATCCCGTGTCCTCATTCGCCGATGCCCACGTGACCTTGGAATTTGGCATCCCTCGCCGTCGTAGTCTGGTCGGTGTTGGATTGACCTTTGTCCTTCCGAGTTCCGTTGTGACCTTTATTGATTTGACTCCGAGGAGTTTCTTGTTTCTTCGTTTGTTAATCCATTATTCGGTCCTCCTTGAGTGTTTCGGTTGCGATGTTGATCTATCGCACGTAGAGGTGCGTAACCAGTAAACCACAAAAAGAGCTGCGTCTAAACCTTGTTCAAGAGGGCAGAGACACTCCAGCACCACAGAAATACGTAAGAAGGAGGAAAACCATCTATACAGAGT
>NW_008751885.1:0-836 GCF_000715545.1 Opisthorchis viverrini | reverse complement strand
CTTAACTGGCAAGCACAACTGGACGAATCCATAGCTTCTGACCCCGACCAAACTATCAGTCAAACAGTGGCCCATTCGCCAGAATCTGAAAACCGCAGCGCCTGGGTTGAACAAACTGTGGATTGCCCCGCGTCCTCCTTGGAATCCCATGCATACAGTTTGCTCGCTAGTTTTGACCTTCTGGCTTTGCCCGAGGATTGCAGTCTGACATTATGACACCGGAGTAAATCCTATCACTTCTGGACTTCCACGCCTCCATGATATTTCCACACACATAGGATCCTGTCTCTCGAAGCCTGATCCACCGAATACGCTCAACAATTTGGACAATTACATCAGGTGATCTATCCGCGACTAGCTACGTCTACCGAAGGAAACCGAAATCCACTACCTCCCCCCGGCAAACAACATGGAAGGCCTGATATCCCATGTGTGAGTGAAACCACCATGATGCAGCGGAGAGCGCGTATGAAAAGGCTCCTGTCCACTCAGTGCAGAGTACTGCGCAGTGTGGACAATAACTCCATATTTGGCAAGGTCGTTCAAGATCTCAGCCTTCTGATCCGAGTCCAAGGTGCATGCATAAACACCAAGGAGGAACTGGTGGCTGCTGGGGACGGTAGTCTGCACAGTAGCCTGGACGATAGCGGTTTACGAGATTTGGTCGCTTTGCCTCTCTTGAATCGATGGATTGCGCTTCCAGAACGTGCGCTCTCTCAGATATTTATTCGCGGCATCCAGCCCCAGTGCAATCTGTTTAGGAACGTTAGGAGCACTCAGCGTGGCCATGATGGCCATACAACCCTCTGTGGTGGGAACTGTTGGCAACCGGAGAG
>NW_008751884.1:853606-881446 GCF_000715545.1 Opisthorchis viverrini | reverse complement strand
GAGGGCTGCGATACTGCCAGGTTTCCCAACCATAGGCAGGGGGAAGTCAAGAAGTGGAGGTCGGGTTCGAACCACGGACCTTCCGGTCAGCAAATTCGCGCTTTCTCACTTGGGCCATCTCGCCCCATAGGTCATTAATAAATGGGATAGCACTGGTGCAGAAGCCTGAAGTTGGGATGCGGGTGGAAGGGATCTCACCACAGACTTTAGACCATGAGTGGCGGTTCAATAACTAGAATTTGCGGAGGATTATTAAACTAGCGGAAGACAAGCTCCAATTTTCCTAAATGTACCCCCGTCAATCAGCGGAACACAAGAGTGGTCGGAAATGCGCAAAACAAGTATAAAAAAGTCGTTCAGGTGTGGCACCTTTTCGGTGCTTAGCTACTATGCCAGTGGAAGGAGGCCCGAGTTCTGGGATACATCCTGGTTGCCCAAGCCTAGATGGGAGCAGACGAGATGTGAGGTAGGATTCGAACCGTGGACCTCCCGGTCTATAAGCTGGCGCCTTAATCACTAATGTCTCGAGCGCTGTCAGTGACCACATTCGATTAGGTAAATTGGAAAGGCTACTGAAGCAGGAGGGAGACGGAAAAATTTAGAATGTTTGACTGCCGCAGACGAAAGATACTTCAAGACTTGGAAATGAGGCGATAATTGACAGGAGCAAGCTGATTCCAGCCCCACCCTGCAACATCATCGGACGGGTGCAAAGGGGTCAGAGGGACACCATCTTGACCTCCGTTCCAACCATATCCCACCTATTGCCTGACCACTTTAATTAAGTAATCTAGCTAGTGCTGCAGCAGTTTCATAAAAGTGGTTTCGTGCCTGCCAATTACGTATGTATTGCCGAACGTGAATGTGATCAACTTTGATTACCTATTATTGCGCGTATTCCTTCCTACTTGATGGTCTTGGTTAATTTAAACGCCTGACTTTATACTCACTAATCAAATCTACGTCATTCACAACTGGTTTGGTGCAGCTGATCCTCACTTCTCATACCTAAAGTGCGGTAAGCCCCGGGATAGGACATGACGAACAGAGGAATGGACTCTTCAGAGGGGGAGTTAGCGTCTTTAGTCTGATAACAGTGAACCACATTGCAAATTTGAATAGTTGTGGGACCGCACACGAATGTTTTCAAAAAGATATCCAGTGCACTTTCGTCGAGCTTGTCTCGTTTATATCATCAGAAGTGGTCGCTTAAAGGCGAGTCACGCTAATTTTGCAATACAGTATTTTCCCATCCCTGCATGAGCGACATCCTACATAGAAGCTGACCATACAATAAACTGATGTGCCAAAAGTTTTACTTGACTAGAAGGTAACTTCCATCCAATATACATCATTCGTTCCGGTCAATGACTTACGTACGATTTTGTATGCGTCAAACTCTCGTCCTCTTCGATGTGAAGTCAAGCTCAACAGCTGTTTTACAGGGAAACAGGCATTTGGTAATTTGTTGGGACATCGACAGCTCAATGACATCCATTGGCTGTTGATCCGTCAACATTCGGAGACAATCAGTGAACTGTCAGGTGGTTGGTTTCTCTCTTCGCTCGCATAACTTACAAAGAGCAGCTGTAAACTATAACTGGATTGTCTATTGATAATCATCTCACTCGGTGTCTGATCTTTTCGAGAATTGTTTCGTGCTTTGCATTTCTTGTGTCGGTTGCTCCACTGCAAATTACCCTTGGTGACCATAATCTATTGCTCTACTTGCTCCCTCTATCATCCATATTGCGTCCTGGTCCACCTCCCTCTTGTTTGATTTGCTGATTATGCACATTCCTCTAGTGGTTTTGTAGCGGTCACTTCTTTGAATCAACTCCGCTTACTTTGTCCGGTACTTCCATGCTCACCAAACGACGGACTTTTGCTCCGCAAACATCACATGAGAAAACCCTGTCCTGCTCGCAGCCTAGGCCGACAAAATGTCGATTCCCGTCCTGTACGCTTCGGAACGATCATGTATTGTATACGTTACGCTTCCCTGTAAATGGGAGGACAACACACACACGCGCGCACAGGGGGGGAGGCTGGAATTCAACCAAACTCCACGGACAAATACGAAACACGCGTAGCAGCTACGCTTTCAAGAAGACACGCCCCTCTCCATCCGGACTGTCACCCAGGAACTCTCACGTCCCTTCTTTGACTAAATCCACTTTTCTCATTGCGTGTATTTTACACACGGTGCAACTAGAAACTGTAAACTACTGTCAATCATTGTAAAAATGTAATTGGTGTATATACCATCATAACCTGTATGTACAGTGATAGTTTTTGTCTTCAGACTGGTCCACTACTAACTTGCGGCTTATCTTCATGGGCTTGGTTGGTTTCTTTGCATGTCTTATTCCTGTGGAACTCCCAATATTTTGGCTCGCTTCTCCTGGGATTTGATGACCTTTGATGGGGGCTGCAAATACCGGTCTTTCAGTCAGGGAGTCTTTCCGTTTTAGTTGTATTGGTTTCTTCCTTGATTCCTCCTTCAACACAGGGTTTGGTGGTTCTGGAGTTTCCTTGTTTTCAATGGTCGGTAGACAGGGTCGATCTCAGTGCGTGTTTATCCTATCAGTGGAGTGCCACGCCTCTCAGGAGAGCCAGATCTCTGAAAATAATCCCAGAATGTCTGGAATCTACTGAGACTAAAACTCCACCAAAATCTCAGTAGGAAAGCAGGTGACCACGCAAGCCAGTCAATCACTCAGTCGACTCAGCAGGGAGCCCATAAGTGTTCAGGCACGCTACAGAAGCACGACCGACTGTGATAAGTGTTCAGGCATATCATAGAAGCACGATCAAAGTTTATCGGTGTTCACTAAACGTCGATCAGTCTGGATCGAATGTAAAAAAGTGGCCTTTAAATGGCGCGGGACCGTTGTGACTTTGGCTCTTGCTTGTTGCAATAAAGCTGTGTTCTATGTCGCCGGGTCTTTTCCGGCACTTGGCACTGGAGCGGAGACAGCGTCCCTTGTGGAGATTTCGTCCTGTAAGTGAAGCCAATCTATGCTGAAAAGCCGAGAAGCACTGTACAGCTGTTTCATCCTTATTGGGAATCACTATCAGTGCACATCTCACGAAACTCCGGAGAGTCTCGAGCTGCTCGTGGCCGAATGATTAAGTGTTCAAACTACTAGCGATGAACATAGATGAGGGAGGGTAGATCGTCTTCTGGTAGCTATATTGTGTTCGTTGACTCTGGTTGACAGTTTACTCCCTGTTTGTCCAACGCGGTTTGTCATGGTTATCGCATTGAATTTTCTGTCATTTACAGTCTCTAGTTCCATCAGCCGGGAGGCAATCCTTCAATCATGTCAATACTGAGCGCAAAATTTTTTCCCTTCTGGAATGCTATGCTAATGTTAAATCAACCCAACGCCCTTCTGACCAATTCAGCTGCATCCGATGTTTGTGAGATGCCTTCCGTTTCGGTCCACTCCATTTTGCATCTTAATGTTGGGGGCCGACGCTCTCAGTTACCGCTTAATGAAGCCCACCGGGTATCCGCTGGCTTGAAATTTTCTTGCACCAGTCTGCGCTGCCGTTCGGTCGACCTTCTTTGCAGTGTTGAAATTATATGGGCATACGCTGTCTTCGGATGTGCATTCCATTTCTAACTGCCTGGAGAATTTATCGACAGTCCTAGATAGCTACAAGCTATTCAGTGTGCTTATTTTCCATTGTGTTGGCGTACGTATCGATTGCCCTAAAATTTCGGAGAATGTCAAGTTAGATACCTTCACTGTGCACATGTAATACACCTCTCATAAGGTTGTTGAAAGCCCCCCGACAACCCACGACCAGTTTCACCCTCCATGGGGCTTATCATAAGCGAGAGATTCAGCTGGGTTCCAGGTGAATCTCCCGCAAATGAGTGTATATGTTAGATATCCTCAAATGCTTTATGAACGTCAACGCCCTAGTGTGGTCAAGGGGGTGGGGCCTCAAAATGACCTAGTGTGCCACTCGCTTATCATAAGAGATTCAGCTGGGTTCCAGGTGAATCTCCCGCAAATGAGTGTATATGTTAGATATCCTCAAATGCTTTATGAACGTCAACGCCCTAGTGTGGTCAAGGGGGTGGGGCCTCAAAATGACCTAGTGTGCCACTCGGATATCTACCCTGAATAGTTCTCCATGGATCAGCTATGGCTTTCTTCTACCGCTGCAGGGCATGTGAGTAGTTCCGTCCAAACACAGACGTACACAATCTTGAAGAAATTTCCCTTCTCTCCACTGACAGGCGAAATCCAAGGGTCAGATATGTGGCACTTTTAAATAACACTTGCTCGAATCACCCTACCTGAGAATTCCATCGTTCCATACACATCTAGTTACCTGAAATAACTGTACAATTCGAACGGGATTTTACGATTTTTGTGTGGGTTTCTACCACCTCTGATGCACTTGTCTAGTGTATAGTTTATATCCCCTTTGTGGCGAAAATTCGCTGATGTCGCGATGCTCCGTGGGTTTAGTCAGAATGTACCTACACAATCGGTCCCCGGCTTTTACAAACTTCTCACGATCATCCCGTGGCTTTTGCTCGTTCCGTAAACCACTATCCAGGATAATCGACTGTGATAATCCCCGTAGTTTGCTAGTTTACTATGGTAGTGCTTCAGGTTTATCTACAAAAAGAGAAGGTTTAGGAGCTGAACTTATCATCCTGTGTATGAACTAGTGCGCACATGTTATCTACTATCCCGTGAGCGTGTTTAATGTACCAGGAAAACACTGTAGACAATTTCATGTATGGATCAAGTACACTGAAATCTGCAAAATAACTCACCAACAAACATTAAATTCAAGATACAGACAGCAATGAAAGGGGTTTGCAAGGAGCCTCACAAGGTAGGACTATCGGGAACCCAAAAGACTAAGAGTAGCAGTGCTATGCCCTGAACCATCCGAAAACGGCTAAGATAAGAACAAGATTTTCGCTAGAAATGTGTCATCACAGGAGGGAAGTAAAGTGTGCAACAATGGACGGCGGCTACGCTGGACAGGAGCAAACCAATGGTACAGATAGCGGCTCCGTTGAAAGTACAGTACACTCAGTAACAGTCCATTAGTTATTGATGAATGCGGAATTTATATGGAAATAGGATAGCATGGAAAAAACAACGCACTCCGAGATATTCGCGGAGCTGATGATGGGAAGGGGCGCGGGGATGTGATTCAAAGATACCGATAATGGAAAATAGATCACAACAAGAAACTTCAAAATCAACGTAGATGAAAGCCCACGACTCCTCAGATAAACAAAAGATGGTGCGGTGCTAGAGTCAAGTATTAACTTTCAAGACAAAAAGAAACAGGCACGTAAACATGGTCGGTAGAGCCTCAGAAGCCGCAGGAAGTATGGAGCAATCTGGCATCCGGTGTTTTCCAGCTCAGTAGTCAATAAGCTTCAAGTGAAGATGTGTAGGGAGCATCAGGACTCGGTTTTAGTTATGAACTACAAGGGAAAGAAATGGATGATGAAAAAGGCAGAAGCCTTTGTGATCCATCGTTAGACGATTGGCATCAAGCGGCTTGGGCCAACTACTCAACGCCGGGATACATTCACAAACAGGGTAATATCTGAAGTGCTTCAATATTATTCAAGATAACCTCTTGATCACGGTTCACGGCTGTCTGTATGACATCATTCCACGTCATTATAAAGTACGCAACAACACTGATGCAGTAGAAAATATTGGAAGATGTTCAGAAGCAGCACATTATTCTTTCTCTTAAAAACGTCCAAAAGGAACAAATCCTAGGGGGAATCGTAGTTTCGAGAGACCTACTAATAATCACCATGATCATTCGCAGCAATGCATCAGTGTTCAACACCGATGCCTCGCTGCTGAACAACCACAATTCATTCGAATGCCTTACCCCGGAAAGAATAAAAGCAGATGGGAAAGAGACTTAGTGCTAGTCTAGCACAATCATCGCGAGGTAATCTGGATAGAAATTGACACCACTGACATCGACCAGTAGCCACGTCTTGCATCCTCTCCGAGCATTCACATTATGGATCACGTAGACTTATCTCGGAAAGTGAGTTAGACCGACAGCACCCAGACTTTTTGTACCACACTGAACTGGACATGGAAAACAGCACCTTCTTCGGCATGCGCAATAGACGACCAAGCCACGGCAGCTTTTGGTACTGGAGATGCTTGTCGATTAAAGTTCCTGTTACCCAACCGAATACATGTTTTCTACTTGCCTCGTCGTGGATTCGCCAGCACCAGCTTCCACGAGTTATCATTTTGAATCAGCGGTCGTCGAAAAAAGCGTTTCACCTCGGCTGCTCGCAGAGGCCCCTGAGATTCAGGGACTTGCCGCCATAGGTGTGTCAAATTAGCAAACGAGACTGAAGCCTTAGAGATAGATCCACTGACCTCGCCTGTCACACTACACTCGGAACTAATACAACTTCTAATATATGTAAAACGCTTTACAATCTCTCCTTAAATTGTAAGTGCCATGTCCAGCTCAAAACATACCAAAACAGCCCATTTCTGTCTAATGCCACGAAAACCCATATGAATATACTTTCCTGGACAACTTGATAACGAACCACAAGTTATTATGCGAATAAAGCAAACACTATATCCAGTAGACGAATTCACTGCATGAACGATTTACGACGATCGCATACGTGCACTTTTCGCTGGCCTATTCGTTTCAAACTACCAAATTACGAAAGAAATCAGACAGAGAATGTGCGCTTAGGGTGCAATAGACAATTCAGCTGTGAAGTGAGAAAACAGCGCACAGCACGGATGCAACTGCGGTAGAATGTGGAAGCTTTGGTTTGGCAAAACGAACCGGCCTGGGACAACGAATCGACATGGATGAAGGGAAAACCTGGTAATGTGCTGGAAATGGATACTTCCTTCAAGAAAACCCCCATGAGTATCAATCGGAGTGAAGTCTGTAGCCTATTACTGATTTCACGGACAACACACTGACCAACGGAGTCTCTTCTTGTAGTTTTACTTGTAAGACTGAACTTCTACTAATGAGGTGTGCTTCTCTTTGTCGCCTGATAGTGAGTTTTTGCTGCCACGCATACTTCAACAGGGTGACCGGATAATTGCGTTGTGGACACTACAAGAATGTTAGCCACGAAACCATGACCAGTAAGATTGGAAGGCGAATTCTGGTCAAACAAATGAGACGCAAATCATAAGCTATGGGGATAAGGACCACCGCTACATGCGTTCAGATACAACCTCTTCAACGGGAATTCGCACCATGATTTGAAACTCGACTTCGAAATAAGCACCAAGATGCGACTCCGTGGCCAACCGGAAACTCGCTCTCGAGTTATTGATCAAAAGGTTTGTTCGGTAGTGTGAAATTTAAAACTGTGGAATAACTGCCTACTTATGAGTCCAACGGGGAAAGATAAGTTTCGTATGGAAACCTACTGAAAACGTTTGATTGGGGTGCTGAAGTTCCATTCTACATTACGCAATCAACTATCCCAGATAACTTCGGCTTAAAATAGCTGACAGCTTACCTTACTCAGTTGGCGACTATATTCACTGAAATAACACTTCTATCTTTTCATTCACAGCTTTTTCCCCTCGTTTTTTCGGTCACAGTAGCTAGCAACGTTACGCAATTTCTGACTATTTCAGTAGTACGAAGTTCAGCTCGAACTGGACAACGTCGCTTTAGCACACGTGAGCGCTGCAAAAGGCCAACAAACTAGTCAACAGTTGGGCTTGTTTGTGAATTTGCAATCGAGAGGCTGACTGGCGGGTGACAATCCAACAGAAAGCGCAGCAGTATGCATTACCTTTGCGTCTTGTTTTGTGTTGATGTACGACGAGTACGCGGTTATTACAGCTGACAATGATGATGATGATGTGTTGATGTGCGAATTAATCAATGAGTCAGGCACTTTGTCACTATCTCTCTTGCCCCATTACATTGGGACAGTCAGATAGAAACAATTTTGAAATCGCTATTCCCATGATATCTTTCGCGGGTTTCTCTGAAAAATTCGACAATCCGTTCCCTCTGAAAAATTGCTTCCCGCGCTTTTTTTAATCCCCGTGATTCGATAGATAATGTTCTGTGCGGTGAACGTAGTTTTCTATAACTACGAGCATAATTAGGAAACTGTACAGACTATGGATGAAAAGCAGTCACTTCATCTCGGATGAGGTGATAGAAAAGAGCATCTGCTCCCGAGCACCAATGAGTGGGCTTAAAAGCAACAAAATGATGACCATAATCTCAGTGGCAAAGCAGTTTATGGTTCCGAAGATAATGTGAATATTGTTTGATGCAGCTCACCTACTAAGCTAGCGTTCCCGTTGCCGGTTCGATAGCCATGATCCATACCCAAAGACTGGTGACCATGGTTCGGTCTCAGGTTGTCCTCGTGCTGCACACGATCCTGTAAGGAAATACGCGCTAGGAAATCTCGTCAATTAATATAACGTCCGATAGGAGCGCTAATTACAAGATTCCCAACTATTCATGGGGGGCAGAACGAAGTAAATGTTCCATCTTAGGGAGCGAAAATATGAGTAAATATTATTGCACAAGACTTGACCTTCGCCAACAAACTCTGAAGCTGTTGACGTGTACAAAGGCAATTCCTCGCGAAGTTCAGTCTTATTATAACCTTGAGACCAACACCCTATTAACAACACCAAAAGGAGAACCACAGGCTCGTTTTCGGGTCAGTGCTAGTGCATGATTAGATCACAAAGTATTCTACTTTTCTAAACACCAGTGAGGAGTTTAACAAGTTTCTGATTACCTCATCGACAATACTATGACGCTCAGGTGCATAGATTTACGAATGTTTGCACGCTGCACTTGTGCATGCATACTTTCATCAAGTATAGAATAATCCATCAGGTAGCCATATACGCACAACCACGTGTCCAGATGTTAAGCTCCCTGTTGTAAATCGCGTAAGTCTATTCACTTACGGTCAAAATGGTCCAATAAAACTCGCTCGGGAAGTTGAATCCAAAGGCGTTTAGGTTTCACGCTTTATGCTAGATAACTCGATAAACTTTATGCCCCCTATCTATGCGTTCCCAAGCCCATCTCAATATGACATCATAGCTGATATTCATCATCGACGATCGGCCATCAGTAACTCATCATTTTGCACAACAGTTCCGCGGTTGCCGGCAAATAGCTCCAGGCTATCACATCTTTTTATGTGGCAATTGAGACATCAGTGTGTCATATACCCAACAATCTCTGCGAGAAAGTTGTCTTCAAATTGGTTGGTTAGCTACCTAGCTCACATCTTGGACCGCGCTGGGAGAATTCGGGCCTGAAGGGTGGGCGAAGTAACCCATGTTGGGAATAGTGGGAAGCTCCTAAAAGAAATCAATCCCAATCCAAATTTCAATGACATATGTGGAGTACAGAAAAAACGAGAACAAAATACTTGTATTGGTCTCCCAACCTTCGTCGAAAGAAGGGTTCCCCAAAAAGAGCATTTGAATTCATACTAACCTGATGAGCTGATACTGAGTGAGGCGCGAACACAGTGGGAGGTAATGGAGGCTGCAGTGGTCCATCCAGCTTGGAAGCTGCTGGTCCACTTGTTTGGTTGGCCAAAACATTCACGTAGCGTGAACGACTGCTCACACGAGGTATCGGAGGATTCGACAGGGAACTGGAAGCAGCCGACTGATTTAACATTGACTGTTGGTTTACCGGAAGATTTACTGAAGTCATAGGGGGCGGAGGAGGTGTCGGTTCTCTGCCATGGGGATTACTTGTGTCGATCCACTGCTTTTGCTGATCATCCCAAACAATCTGGAAAGGGAGTTAAACGACAGAATCTATCTCGTGAAAAGCAGATTGACATACAAATGAGTGCATTGGTCGAAGACCACTAGACACTTTTTAAACAGACATGTTGATATCGATCGATTACTATGGTAGGAAAGTGCGTCAGTTGCATTTGCGTTTGTTTCACACCAACTGGGTACGGTGACTTGATTATGGTGACGACACTGTTTTACCCAAAAGGTGAATAGCAGCGATCGGTGACTAGGTTATAGAGTCTCGTAACATGTTCCGAATTCATCCGTTGGTTGTAGGGGATTCCGAGATTCATGTAATTCACATCACTCTGGTTTGAGCAGTCCTCCTCCTGTGGAAGAAAAACCCTGGACTCCAGTTTCGCTCATATTGAAGCTCAACTTGGTCGTATAGGAGTTTAAACTTCAGACATCTAAAACGTGAGGTGAATGTCACTACTGCTCCACCAGTGAAAGCTGGACGCACCTGGATTATCGCGTCTGCATAGGCGATTGTGTTCAAGCTTGAAGGACACGATTGCTCTGCCAGACGCCTCGAAGGATGACTCAATAACTGTTCTGGTTGTGCCGATCGACTGACCCCCTGTCAGGAATTCTCAGTCAGGTGGCGCCACGGATACTTAGAAACATGCTGCACAATTTTGATCAGTTGTCGGTGGTCGAGGAGTGATGAGCTCTAATAAGAGTGAAACGAGTCCAGTACTTCCACCCCTCCCCCCCCTTTGTTTTGGAATCAACAGACCAACGGTGCCAGGATAGAGGGAAGACTGTCGCTTATTCCGTGACGGATGGATCCACAAGTTTTTGATTCCGCAAGCAAGGGCAAACTGAAAACTACCTACTAGCCTGAGGTCAAACAATTATCCTAATTGGAGAATGTCGTCAACCATAGGAAAAAAGTACTCTGTACAAGGCGAAATCGCTGCGATACGAGACTGAAAAGGGTGAGAAGGTATGCTTCCGAAATATTGCCCATTGGGGGGGACGTGAAATGTAGTCTGCATGAAGTAAAATTTCTCAGAATGACAGAGGAGCATTGAGAATAACTGAACTGTTACAGGGGGAGAGTGCTCCCTTTACGAATCTCACGGGTACTCGAAACAAGTCAGTTGGAAATCCACTGATTTGCTCTAAAACTACAGGAAACCTGACAGCGAAGCACAAACGCAAGAACTTCTGTTGCGTTTCTGAAGTAATTTAGTGGTCTGTCTTCTTTGCTATAACGCAGTTTCGTTTCATATTGTTTTACACTGTGTTTGGTTGGCAAACGACCATTTGCCAAATTATCGTCCCCAGGAATCTATGCATCCTCGGTTCCCATTAAAATGGTTACCGGAAGATGAACTGCATAATACTGGAGAGTAAACCATCTTGCAGTGACAGGGTCGCATGTATGGGTCCTATTCATTGCCCCAAGCCGCACAGGAGTTTCAGTAATAAACTTACGGAGAACAACTGCCGCGTCCCTATACACAAGAGGTTTCTTTTTGATAAGTCATATTGTATGCAAACTATAGGTTAGTATTAAGGGATCAAAAAAGGCTTTGCAGTGATAAACCGAATTTACATCCCGCAATAAGCCTAAACTTCGCGACGATTCTAAAGAAACATCAACAACCTTGTGAGTGGTTTCCTTTCATAAAAACGAGAGTAATTGGGACCAAACTAATCCACTAAGGTAAAATATAAAAAAACTTAAAAGCCGTCGCAGAGAACAACGTACCGACGGTTTGGAATCATCCGGCAAATGGATGTTTTTGGAACCATTTCGTTTGAGACGACCGAACCAATTCGACAGCCACCCTTCCTAATTGGAGTAGCATTAAGAAGAAGAACAATATAACCGGCTTGATGTTAGGGTCAGTGTGAGAATAAACACTTATTTACGTCCTGTCATCTCGTATCGACTTAATTGCCGCGTTTTTTGCAAATTCAATACCTGATCAATATTGGGACGTTTCCTACTGCAGCAGAGTACAAGGAAGACTGGATTGCTTGAGGGCCAAGAAGCCCGGTGCGATATGACTAATTCAGGATAGACGCAGTGCAGATATTTACTACTAGAGAAATCGTAAAAACGGCTTCATAAGGCACATACAAACTGCGCCCAACGCGTATCGAAACCATGGTGCACCTCCGTCAAAGATCTTACTCTAGTTCACCGCATAGGATGAATTAAGAAACCATGAAATGCACAAGGACCGTTCACTCAAGGTGGTGAACGGTAGCGTGGTGTTGGGGTAAACAGTGGGAAAGGGCTGACATCAGTGGCTTCATGTTACATTCAACTCGTGATGGAAAATGTAGTGAAGCTTTTGCGCCCCATGATAACAGGTTTAACAGTAATCCTTGTGGTGGATGCTTCGTCTACTCTATGCTGAGCCACAATCTGCTCGTGGCTGTACGGTTGAGTTCAAACATGTAGCCGGGAGGCTGCGGGCTCGAGAATCTGCAGTTTCCTGAGATGCGCACTGCTGATTATTTCCAATAGGGATGAAACAGCTTTACAGTTCTCGGTTTTCCGGCATACGTTCGGCTTCATTTATAGGACGAAATCTCCACAGAAATTCCCAAATCTCCTCAGTACGAGCAATTTTTATTTGATGACAAGCGATGATACGACTAGCCACACTAGCTAAACGTGATTGGGCGGGCGTTATACCTACACTTCCCATGTTGGTTGTATTGATATCAGAGAATGTGTATCACGAGGTCCTTGAGTATAACAGCTTCAGGTGAAGAGCGTGCAAATGGTACCAAAATGTCAACAAGCTGGGGCAAAAATGTCCAACGGGTACCCACCACATACTAATGTTTTGGCGACGGTATCACTGCGCGAATGACAATGGTGGACTTCGCTATCGCCACCATTTAAAAATAGCCTCATCATCATCGCAGGTGGTGAATATCGGTGCTCAAAGCACAACCATGAACACACTATATGATAGTGAGCAGTCACTCGTGGCTCGACGGTAATATCAACCTCCCCCCACGAACGCTCAGTCAAAAATTGTTAGAGTGCATCATGCTGATGTGAGTGAGTGACAAGTGGTGAAGTGGCTCTGTGCTGTTTTCACTAATCAGCTTTGCACTGGAAACTGGTTAGCGAAACCCATTAAACGTTCTCCACAAATAGGTATTAAGGAATATTTGCCAACTGAGATGCCAACAATATATAAGGAGTGGAAGCTCGGTTAAAAAAATGCTGCGTGTCAGCGTGCGAACTCCTTACAAAATGGTGTAATTGAGTGAAGAGGTTAACAAGGACATTGCCGTTGAGTGCCTGGGTGAGAAGTGTGAATGAGCTTAAACATACTGAACGGATCGCAAGGTGCTCACATTACGCAGTTCAATGACTAAAATGGACTCACTTTGGACTGCTGGTTGTTCATTCCAGAATGGTCTCCATCCTCAGGCTTTGTTTCGGTGCTCTGGGGCTCCTCTTTAATTGGACCACGTTGGACTCCGCTAATATGCCTGGGCGTTTGAAGCTGTTGGCTGGCGTTGGGCAGCGGCCGGTCGAATGAACTGGAATTACGTCGAGGTTGGCTCACCAGGCCTCCACTATCACTTCGAGATCGTGAAGTCTATGGTTTGATGTGGCGTAAAAGCAATAATCAGAATATAGAACAACTAATAAAAAAGACACGGCTAATCAGCAAGTGTGAAGTAACTGCCAACTCCAAAATGTCAAGCCACGAGTTTTTGTGTTGGCACACAAGATAGCTTACGAAACGTAACAGATAATCACTGTTGCTGGAAAAAACTGAAGGAAAAGATAACAAACGAAACTCGAAACTAAAAACTTCCGGCCAAATGTAACGGCTTCAAACATGAATCACCTGAGTAACCCGCTTGTCATTTTCACAAGACATCAGTGAATGCCAACACTCACAACGATCACAGGGGACGGCACCGATGCTCAATACGGGTAGAGGGAGTGGCGGCAGTGGGGAGGGTCGAAGTCCGGGAATTCGTGGTTTTACTGATACAGACAAACAACGCCCAAACGGGCTTGGAGGTTTAAAGGTTGACGTCGTGCAAGGCGGATTGCTACCGCACGCTCTCAATGGTGAATTATTTCCATTAAACCGAGGCGCACGTCCGCGGCACACGTGCGATGAACCAGTCAACTTATCAGTCCCAACAGCCGACACAGCTATTCCTTTGACAATCTCCTCTTCATCAAAAAACACCTCTTCTGGGAGAATGTCCAAATCATCACCAGATACAGCGGAATCGCAAACAACGACAGGAGGGACGGACGGTTTGGATGCCTGTGAAGCACTCGGCCCATGAGTTGTGCTGAAAGTAAGAACAGGCCTCGAAGAGGCTTCTGTAACGGAGTCATTTTGCGTCGAATTTACTGCGAAGTTACTCGGTTTCTCCTTGGTAAGTGACTGTGTTCAGAAAAAACGCCAAAAATAAAAGCGCAAGAAGTTATAGCTGAAACAAGCAGATCATTTCACCTAAGTCTTCCAACCATGAGCTTTTTCCTCAGCTTATGACCACCGGTAAATAATGAACACGGTCGAGACGAGGCAAAGGACTAAAAAAGTTGAAAAAATAGAGGACTAACGACAGAATTGCGACCGAATGCCCGATTGCTCGTCACATATCATAATCCTGAGTCTTCATTTTCTCACCTCCAGTATTTGAAGAGGAGTGCTTTTGAAGCTTCCTCTTTTATCTACTTCTGAAACATGTGCATGGATAATCAGAACAAGGTGAGCAGTCAACCTGAAGGCGCTCCGTGAGGTGATGAACCGAAATAGTGATGCACGATCTTAGCCTCTGGGTCACCCACACCAAATCATTAACTGTTTGTTGTCTATTGCATGTTTAAGGGTCCATCTTGAGCCCTCGTGACTTTGAGGCATGCTAAGCACAGGGCCAAGTAATCTGCTTAAGTGCATTCATATGCATGTCCAGAGAGCTGCCACGCGAAAGAAACTGAGCACAACCATCATGTACGCATAGTGTTCGCGATTCAGCAACCAGGAAGGATAAGCGCATACTCGTTGAACATTGCCTGGTGGAGTGAAAGATTTCCTTTATTTGCTTACGTAGTGGCAACAGATTGCAGTAGCACCGAATCCAATGGACCGGATGATAGAGGAAACTGGATCCTATCATTCATTTGGACTGTGGATTTATTGAACACGTTACAACCTACGTCAGGGTATGTTGAAAATCGCGTTGGATATCATCTGAAGTACTCTAGGCTTGTAAATGGTCATTTGGGGATGGGTCGAAAACTCAATGAAAAAGGACTTTTAGGTTTGAAGTATACAGAGATGCGAAATCTTTACGTACCGAGCATTGAAAATAATTTCATGCACATGTTTCTATTCAGAATGAACGGGGTTCGTGTATTTGGTCAAATTCCGGTGAAAACGTCACGGAGAAAAGTGTTATACAGGAAAAATATTGATCCAACGGAACCACAAGGTCCTGACTTCATGAATTGTCAGTGTTGACAGAAATGCTGCTTCAGAGAGCTTGTCATTGCCTTCGTTTTCGACTAGACCTGAGATCTAAGGAACGTCCACCACAGTGGTCCCGCACAAAAGAGTGAGCCCCTAAGGAGCGAATGAGATAATCTGATCCTACATTCCTCACACCATAGACAAACCGGAGTTCTCCACACTGAGAAGCAAGCACTTTCAAATAGCAGACATTTTTGCAAGTAATGTTTCATCATAAGAAGGATTGTCAGGCGCTTTATTAACGACAAACATACCTAGTGCGACGGTCATCATAAACAACGAAAGCCATGGGTGTGAAGGAAGCGCTGGGTACGTACAGTCTCCTCCCACTCAAGTGTGCTTTCCTACAACGATCACCTTCTTGGTGGACCTCACCAAACACTCATCGTAACTCCTCTTCTGGAACCAAACGTCAGTACAACTTTGCATCACAAAACCCGCTTTAACTTATGGATATAAGCCGGGTTACAGTACCCCCGTTTTAGAATAATCGGTGGTCACCACAAAGGTACCGGTATGAATAGGGCTGGCCTTCCTGGATGGCAACCCAGCAATACTCCACTCGCGACTAGGATTTCACAATCCTGAAACTAGAAACATGCATTCAAGGGACAAATCGCGGAATACAAGGTTTCTCATTTGAAAACCATTCCAGGGATGATCAAGGAGGAGAATCGGTCTTTTTTTTCGGCACCACAACCATTTGGAGCGAAATATACTACCACCTTATCCAACTTCAAAAGGGGATGCGCTTGCTAATGTTTCTGAACCACTGATGTAGAACACAGATGTCTGTCTTCCGAGTGAAGAGACATACCAAATATAGTTGACGTCATGGGGCATTTAACAAAAGCTTATGATATACTTCCCAAAATCCATATTGTACAAGGTCACAGCACTTTTCCGCTGGCACCACAACCATTTGGAGCGAAATATACTACCACCTTATCCAACTTCAAAAGGGGATGCGCTTGCTAATGTTTCTGAACCACTGATGTAGAACACAGATGTCTGTCTTCCGAGTGAAGAGACATACCAAATATAGTTGACGTCATGGGGCATTTAACAAAAGCTTATGATATACTTCCCAAAATCCATATTGTACAAGGTCACAGCATTTGCGGAAGATGCGTTAATCCCAATGGATAAACTTTATGATTAGTCGATACAACATGGTTGACCTAGTGAGATGATTGAATTCATCGTATGCTAGTGAAATTCCACACTCGTTTTTTTGTCTCGTCAAAGTACTGCTTAACGAGTACGGTGCTGTTTTTAGGCCTATTATGGTTGCCCCTGAAAGTAACATGCCTTCAGTCTACTTCAGAAAGACAACCAGAATCCGTCAAAATACCATCAACCATCAATCGAAGCATTCAGTACACATGACATTAGGGCATTGTGATATTACGACGCACTGAATCGTGCCACGTAAACGTTTAGACAAGTACCGATGGCACAGGTAGTTTACTCGATACACATACCTGTGGGTGTCCGTGAGCAGGCGGAGAAGGTGCTCCTGTCTGGGAACTTTGTGAGCCACCTGAGACTGTCCTCGATCTGCTTCCGACCTAAGCACAAAGAAAATCATTAATGGGGCTGGAAAGAACCCATGGAAGCCATCACTACGTAGCAGCTACGACTTTAAAAATTAGTGGGTTTATCCCGTTGCCACAACTTCAAAGAAACCCGGGAAACAATTAGTCAAACACCCGAGCCAAACCAAAGGATAAGAACGTTACATACTGTGCGTGATGGCAGATAGTGTTGCCGTAACAAACTAAAGGGCGCCTGTTAATCAACGCACTACCTGTAGAAAGCTGTTTTCATGATTGAATACATCGCCTCTTGATTGGTCATCTAGGATGCACACAATTCAATTTGCGCGTTTAATTTGGCACTAACTAGGCCTACTAAGGATGGTATCTGGATCACGCAAACGGAGTGGATTAAAAGAGGTTGGGATAAAGGTGATAGTAGATGTGTACAAACGGGGTCAGAAGTGCCCTCCTCTCAGTAGTTTCATTCCAACAATGCAATCGAACAGACACTAAGCCAAGACAAGAGACGAACCAGAATAATAGCAACTGTCTGAGTCCATTGGAATGATATATGTTTCACTCTCAGAGTTCTAGAGGGTTTGGGGAACGGGTATTTTATAGTAACGGAAGCCAGAAAAGCTAAATGCAACTAACGGATCCGCGGGTTTCAGAAGAGCTATCCACCTTACGCATTTGTAGTGATTTCACAGAACATGTCAGAAGTGCTTAACACCACACGGTTTACAACTGGAGTCGTTGGGGTCTTGACACAGGAATCACAAAACGGTAAAAATGAAGGAGATACTAAAATGTGTTGACTACCACTCCCAGTGTGTGCGACTAAACTGGGGAATCCAACCAACCGCAAAGCAGAAAACTATATCAAAATGAAAAAAGACAGTACATACGCTCTTCGAAAGCATACATACCTGCAATCCAGCAAAGTAATCAAATGCTGCAGTGTTCCCTGATCCAGGTGTATTTGGTGGGGGACTAGGAGCGAATGGAGTAAAGAACATGCTGTTCTGCATCGGCTGATCGACTGACAGTGGTGTGGGGTGCTGGCGTGGTGCGAATGTATCGGATGCATCGGAATGATTGTAAACAGAGGATTGACTAGTAACACCCCCGATCATTTGGGAATACGAAACGGGTGTCGTTGAACTCGGATTAGTGTGGTGTGTTGTGCAACCCTCATCAGGTAACCGCACTGGTTGATACGGCTGGTGGTGAAGATGGCTGTTAGGAGAGTAATGCATTTGAATATGTTGCGAATTCACTGGGGTACCGGAGTCCACTCGGTCCAGCTGAAAGAACACGAGAAAATGAGCGAGGATACAGGCCAAAAGACAGTTGTGGTAAAATCCCTTGCAAGCGAGATCAACAACAATGCAAAACTTGAGTAAGCCACAGAGCGTTCGATAATGCAATGAGTGGGAGGCATTCGTCGCGAAAGGAAACACGAAATTCCAGCCAGTGAAGTCAGACACTTGATCAGTGATGCGGTATTTTAAATTTTCCATCAACAAACCAGAGCCCCAAAAGTCCAATGTGAAATCAAACGGGAAGTCATGCACAAATAGAAATACAAAAATAATATCGACGGGAAGGTTTATGTTGTGGGCCGTTGGCTTGTTCTCAGAGCTTCAACCTGTATTAGCACGATTCACAACAACCTATAACACCCCTTCAGAGCCAAGCTCCCATGTCACCGGACTGAAACACGAAGGCTAAGATACTGCCATGTTGCCAAAGCCGGGACAGGAAGGGTTGAGATGTCAGGATTGGGTTCGAATTGCGAACGTTCCGGGTAGTATTTTCGCGGCTGAAGCGCTGACACTGAAAACTTTGTTTTGATCTACTAATACGCCAAAGATGGAGTAGAGGAAAGGATATAGTGTGGTTCAATGCAGCCGTTCAGTCGAAAATCATGCACTAAGCTCCTGTGGTTCCAGTTTCCAATATATGGGGAGGAAGACCATCTATTGAGGGAGGTTGTATGTATCAATTTAGTGCAGCTGAGGCTGCCAGACTGAAGACGTGCAAATCTATTTTTATCGCAATAAAGTTGGTGAAAGATAAACACCGAGAGTGGTGGCTTTGAAGCAGGAACGGACTTAACAATGTGACCATGACTATCAGTGCTTCCAACTGCTTTCAATTGCATAATAATCCATTTAAGAACTTTGTTAGTCAGTGTGTCCAGACTCTGCTGTCGAGTTATGATCTAACCGACTTTGAACCACTTCCACTCCTCACTCTTCCAAGCGAAAAGTATTCTGTGAGAAAAATATCGCGCCAACTGAAACATGAGGCGGCCTGTGTGCAGCACATTCAGTTGTAGAATATCATAAACGAGAAATTCAGTTGAGTCTCTCATGAAAACCAAATTGATTTGCAAATGAGTGTATTTCTCATATGTACTCATAATTCCACAGGAGACTGACAAATACGGAAATGTCTCCGTTAGTCTTCTACCTCGAGTAGAAAACTTACTGACTCGTATTACAGGATCGGATCACTGTGGTGCAGTACAATCTACACATATGCGCCAAGCGGAACTATGGTCAATACCTGCATGCAGTAGGTGTAGGTAGGTATTGCGTGAAGCTAACCACAGCCAAACGTGTCCAGTTAGGTGCAACTAATGGATGAATGACTAAAAAGCTGACATTAAGGTAGTCCGATAGAGCATAATTAGGTAAGGATTAGGACGTTGAGTAGCAAACAATCCGTCCAGATACCGCTATTTGCTAACGATGCAAATGGTTAGTTTAGATTTTTAGCCCTTCTTTTGGCTCATCGCACAAGTGTAGTTCCTGGGTTTCAAGCAATCTTCGGTCCTACCTGAGCACTAGTGTAGGAAAGTGGAGAAACATCACAAACGAGACAATCCGTTGCACCCCTCGATAACACCAATGTAAGTTGCGAATGAGTATATTCTGTCAATCAAGCAAAGTTGTTAGAAATTGTGGAACAGATTCTGATGACCTTGAAACCTTTTGTTATGTTCAAAAGTTTAGTATCGTTAAAAACCCATAGAGCTGCACGTCCATGCATGGAAGTTTTCCCAGAAGCTCTCATGCTTCCTCGTCTTCTTGACGTACGAGGCAAAAATATAAAAATAACCTGAGGGCTCATCACTGCTATAGGAAGGGTTAGCTAGACGAATGTGATGAAAAGCAACCACTTAAACGTTGGGTAAAATACAATCGCCTCTATGCAGGAAATGATTTCAACTAGCGAAAAATCTTCACCATAAGACACCCTCAATCAGTAAAACATCTCTGAAAGCGCATCATAAAATGTAGCATTGGGAGTATTCACACTTCCGTATGAACAGCCCTTTGGTGAATGTCCGAGTCGGTCACATCGCTGTAACCAATTGGAGGTTAGCCCATTCCACCCGGAACTTCCTAGTGAAACTTCAGGAAATCAGCTAAGCAAAGTGCTGCTGATGAAGGTACGCTTAACTGATCCGTGCATTCGGTGCTATATGGACAACAGTCTATTCAGTTTTACAAGCAAAAATCACATGAGGGCTTCATAAGGAATAGCGGTTGGCCGAGTGGGTGTGACATACTTTGCTCAACTAGAAGCAGTAATTTCTTCGCCTGGATCGTGTGACTGGTTATACCAGGTGTTTGGCTGTCAGATCAGCACTCAAATGGGTCTCGTCGGAAAATGCGCTCCTCATCAGTTGCTCACAATGTGTTTTGGGTGTGGAGGGGGGGTGGTCACCTCAACCAGCTGTGCACATCACATCAGTTCAGTTGCTTAAAAGCCTATTTTAGCCCAGCTTCTTGAACGCACTGAAACAGTCAGTCACAGATGTGCACGCCAACGGTGTGAACTGGAGACTACACAAGCTTCGAATTAAGCTATTGCTTGTGTTGTTTTCAACCAAATGTGTGCGAAGACTTTTTCACATTCACTTGTGTGGACAGTAAAAAACAGTCTTTCACAAGCAATTCTATCCTAAGCCCGGGGTTAGTTGATATTGAAGTAAACGTACAGCATATGAGTTTCCTGTTCGAATTGGCAGTTTATGAATAGATCCAATACATTCTTAAGAACAATATTCAACTAGTTGATTTGATGCTTGAATAATCCTTCCCCAAAGTGTCAAACTCCTCCAGCAATTAATGAAAAAAGCGGACCCGACAGAAACTTTTGTTAGGGGGACTGCTTACCACCCGAAAACGGCAGCAAAAACGAGAACTTACCGATTTCGTCGTATCGCGAACAACCTGACTTTGTCCTTGTGGGGCTTGGGAATACGCAGTTGGGGGCCAGTTTGCAGAACTAATGGTATGACTGCTGACCTCCAAACTTGACACGGCAGGTGGAGATTGATTAAAGGGCGGACTGGAAGACTCTAGTTGGTGTGCTTGACGATGTTCATGTGTTTGTGCCGGAACCAAATAGGCAGAAACTGGATGACTAGATGATGAGCTACCAACCGCAGATGAAGAGTAAAGATGTGGATCACCTGGTACATCAAAATGGAAGTTGTCTATAGTGGTTTGTGGGTTTTCAGCTGCAGACCGGTGAATAGGATGCTGGATTGGAGCAACCTCCTCTTTTATTGTGGTTGCCTGTAGCTGAGTTGGGGTACGCGAAGTAAGATTTGTTGATCCGTTATGTGGCCGACGGAGCTGGAAGGCAGCGGCGGATATAAGCCGATGAAGCAATAGCACCAAAAACCATAGAAAACAACCAATCGATGGTGTAACTTAGAACGCACGAGTAAAAGTTTCAGCTGAGTACAAAAAGGATTTTCCGTCCAGGGTAAACGAAAACATGTTATGACTCTTCGTACCGGAAGCTGGTCCGTGGATCTCCTCTACCTAAACAGGTCGTGTAACTGCGCAAGAAAACCGCAACGTTCTTTTGAAATACTAAAGACTAAATCCGCTTGATTTTTTTGGTCGCCGAGATTAACGAAGGGTAATAGGTTAGCGTCAACCTCTGGAAAGACCATCCTCAAGAGGAATCATGTCTAAAAAGAGGCCACTTATGGTTAATCCTATTTCGGTTGAATACGTCTGCACCTTTCTTGTGGGAACCTAAAACTGACACTGTTCAATGCGATCATTCACTATCCTCCATATCATATCATAACGAAACCGTTTCCCTAAACGTCCCTTAGAGAGCAACGGTATACTTTCGTGCACAAGAACCCTCTTACAAAAACGATGATTCGAATCATGATCTCATAGATGTGAACTCTTTGAGGTGCTATCGATACGAGCCAGGTACTAACGTACCTAGGGTATTTTTATTTTCCTCCGTTCACAGTGGTCGCCCCAAGGACACTGAGACCACCGGTCCGGGAAGGATCCCCAGGTGTCCACAAACCAGCAACGGCAGCGGCAACAGTAGCAACTTTAGATCATGTATGGCTTACAGACCAGCCAAGGTTTACACAACTTGACCCACTGAGTACGCTGAGGATACGGGTGCAGCCGATAACATTGGGTAGTGGTGTCGGCAAGGGTGTATTTCGCTGACCGACTTAAGATTTCTCTTGCCGCAAACCATCAAGTTGGCTAGAAAACATTCAGAAAATACAGACCTCAATACATTCGAAGAAATGAACAACTAAGTAGGACCGTCTACCTCCAGTGGAGTTGATATCAGGGCTTGAGTAGTTGCAGAATCATCATCATTGACCGCATTACACTAGTATTGCATATCGGTACTTAACTGCCATATAGCCATGAGGGAAGAAAGCCTTAATAAAGTATCGAAAGCAAAGGGAACAGTAGAGACTTGTTGCCCTATGGGAAAAAAGGCAAGGATAAGCTACCTACACCTACAGGCAGCATTAAAATAAATACACCTGAGTATCACGTCAAAGTTAGGCGCCATCAGTGGGATCAACGTCCACTGCAAACCTCATCCGACCGAAACGCAAAGTATAACAACAAGCAAACTTTAGCTACGCAACCGGCTATGAAATGACAATGCGTGCCAAGTCCTGCAGGATAGCGTGGGACCCAGGCAAGAAGGTGCGAAGATCCCACAGCACTCAGTTTAACAGTAAATGCTTTCATTTCACGTTGCCGTGTTACGGCTCTCCGCCGCAAAACTTCCCCCAACTGTCGGTCGGAACAGGAAACCCTCCTCGTACCTCGATTATCTGCGTACTAACATCACCTGTCACACTTAATAAAGATCGAAAGCAAAGGGAACAGCAGAGACTTGTTGCCAAAAAGCCTTATGTCCCTATGGGAAAAAAGGCAAGGATAAGCTACCTACACCTACAGGCAGCATTAAAATAAATACACCTGAGTATCACGTCAAAGTTAGGCGCCATCAGTGGGATCAACGTCCACTGCAAACCTCATCCGACCGAAACGCAAAGTATAACAACAAGCAAACTTTAGCTACGCAACCGGCTATGAAATGACAATGCGTGCCAAGTCCTGCAGGATAGCGTGGGACCCAGGCAAGAAGGTGCGAAGATCCCACAGCACTCAGTTTAACAGTAAATGCTTTCATTTCACGTTGCCGTGTTACGGCTCTCCGCCGCAAAACTTCCCCCAACTGTCGGTCGGAACAGGAAACCCTCCTCGTACCTCGATTATCTGCGTACTAACATCACCTGTCACAGTACCATCACGGCAAATGCAGCTGCCAAGACAAGTGAACAGAACAACAAACTCAAGTTCCTCATTCTGAAATTTCCAAGAGACACAAAGGAATGGAAAGCCTTGAAGTGAGATTGCACTCTGAAGATGCAAAACACATTCCGAAACATGGGATGGGCTCCGATATTCCGATACTAAGACATTTGTGCGGACAAATAATCGCCAAACAGTTACGTAATCCAAAAATCCATGACCGCTTATCTCTCCCAAGACGTGATTTCGATACATAAATTCATAGTCCATTGAAGTGTGCACTCCATGAGGACACCCATGACAAAACTGAAAACAGAGGAGAACCCAGAGAGGTACTGATTGTCAGGAAACTTCAGGATAGCTCACTGTACGCCATAACCCAAGTGGGGTATGGGATTAAGGGGACAAAGAACGCCCGCAGACTCCAAGTGCATCTTCCCCAGGCCAGGAATATTTAGAAGAGTTAGTCTATGAGCAGGGCCAAAGGCCCCTTAAAAGTCGAAAACTTCGATCGGTGGTATAAATGACGCTGCTCAACCACTTGAATTGAAGGGAAGATATGCTTAATGCACCCTTTTCCAGATCGAAATCCTCCTTGATACTGTCGGGTTTGCGTCCCATGTGCCTAAAATGGGCGTCGCAATATGAGGGAAGCCTATAGCCGTGTTCTGACAGCTGGGAGACTTATACCCCTACGCGTGAACACGGGTACGACCGACGATTGGCCCCTACCCTCCGGAACACGTTCCTATTCCCAAATAAGCATGAACAGCCTAGTCTAATAGGAGCACAAAGATTCTCCTCCACCTATGAACAAAGCTGGGAGAAGCTCATCTGTTCTACTAGCTCGAAGGCGCTTCAATGCAGAAAGGCATACTGGTATGATGTAGAAGGAAAGACATGGGTACAGCGGCCGTAAATCAACTAAACTACCGTTGAAAATATTCTGCCTAGCAGTCTCCATGCTGGTAGCTATATTATATTACAATTTAAATATTATCTTTGCTCAACTCACTTAGGGAAGGCCGGTTAGGCTCTGTTTGTTTATTAGCTGGAACAGCTTCTGTGTAGTCACAGCTGCACTGGCCCCTGCCATTTCTTAGACCTAGTCACACCACACCTATCAGTCAACATACCGGCTACGTCTATTCGATCGTCTGGCAGAAGTATACTCCTAACCAGAAAGGAGGGGGCGCATCGTGTCAAGAAATGACAGCAGACATCCTGAGATCCAGTGGCATTCGTGTGTGTGCTGAGAAGCCCCACAAGCAGACCTCCTGCCGTCAAACGTAGCCCTGGTTATCTCATCCTAGTTACAGGCAAAGTCCGCCAAGGAGGCCGCTTTTAATACAGTCAAAATCGCAAAATCGCGGTTCACAAAGCTTTCTACTACTAAGCAGAGTTTACAGGGAGGTTTAATAAAAATCTACGCCAAACGGGAGCCTTATCTGAATCGACTTGCGCATTCCAGAAAGATTGACAGTCACGGATTGATCAGCGTCAGCGGTAGCTGACGGCGATTCGATCAGAGCTGCTCCAGAGCTGCTCAGCGGTGGTTGGATGGGAGGTGGCACAACGGCTCCCACTGCGTCAAAACCCAGTACTTCTGAGAAACAGCTAATGATCGGCACACCGTTGCATAAGACGTTCATCCCTATAATTGTATTTTGCATTCAGACTATCAGCGAAGCATGTTTTTAATGACCCGCTATTACGACTACATCTGACCTCTTTGTGGTGCACAAGGTGATGGTCAGCTATAGGTAGACGGTGCCTTTCAGTAAGTCGGACATAATTCGTAGATGAGTAAAGAGACACTATTAACAAGGAGCGTTCAGTATTTCGACCAGTGCTAGTTTTTATCGAAGTAGAAAGCGGGAAAGCAAGGAGGCGACTGTCTACGGGTATCCAGTCGAACAATAAACTTCAGCTCGAAAAATTAATGCTATATCAACACCGGCGCAACCGCTGCGGCAGTTTCAAAATCAATCAAGGGTTATAGTTTGTAGTATCTAGAGAGACAGGGTGTCGGCCGATCAGCAACCGAAATTAGATTATTTACTTGAGTTTTAGAGATGCAACAAACGTCAATCGCTAGAATATCTAGAGTACGTACGAGAGCAGCTTGTTGGCTGATCTGTCTGATATTTCTCACTTTAAAGACTGCATATAAAAAAAGGAGAACGAGGTTTAAGTGGCAGATGCGGAGCGGTGAATGTGAATGGTGTCGTGCAATGTGTCAATTCCATGGGTTTTTGACTGAAATGCCCACATCTGGGATCCACATAAGAGTGAATTTCAAAGGAGAGAACGATGGCTAACAGATAACAATGGAAAAAGATGGGAGGCGCCAGCAGTCACGTGTTATCGCCTATCGGCCCTGTTGTATGAAACGAAAATGGCGATCGGACTGATGTAGAATGAAGGTACTTTTATCTGTGAATTGCATGATTGCAAGTGGGCTAAGATGCGCCCAAACATAGACGGGAGTACGATTAGGTTCCCCAACCAAAACCTGTGGCTCAAAAGTATGGCCGCAAGGTAGAAGTGGTTGAATTTAGAATAATCAAGGAGCTCAAATTTAGGGAACAAATTGTCACACTTGTCCCGGACCCCAGCTTGGCGGGCCAGGAGACTGCTTGCAAGACCTCCATCTACTAATCAATCTGGTGGGAGAGACTCTGTGGATGCTGCATGAGCATCCTCCAGGACAGTTCAATGGCTTAAAGAGGTACGCAAATCATCTCACCACGATAAGGTCCACTCTCTTCTCGATGGATTTAGTTGTAGATGGCCCTGTCTTAAATGCTTGACATAAGGATACAGCACTTGCGAAAATTCATGGTAAGAGTGAATAAATTTGAAACACATGAATGTTCATCTGAAGTCAAAATGATTAGGCATCGGCAACGGATGAGTGTTCATATTATGCAGGCCGGTAAACCTAAATGAATGCCACCTACAACGAAACACAGTGTACCGTAAAACACAAACGCAGTCAAAAAGAGCAGCTGATTAGGAAAAAAAGACATACCCTGTTGTGCATTCCCAGGTACAGCTCACGCAGGCGATCCAACCAGTTTGTACTGGCCCCAGTAGGAGTAGGTGGAGTGCCAAAACGCATGTTGCCACGCCCGGCGGTCGGTGTTCCAAGGCTTCGTGAAACACCTCCAAATGCAGTCAATTCGAAACCATCCAACTCCGGATGATATTGCAAAGGTTCTGCCAGACGAAGGCAATTGGCTACCAAGCTATAAAAGACTGGTGGTACGCTGGATCCATCACTGAAGTCAACATCCGCAGCTTCTAGCAATAACTCGTTGCCAATTGCGGTCAAATATCGGTTGGCTTTATCGGTGAGGCCAGCATCAAGTAAACGCGTTGCGTAAACCAACTTGAAAGGCTAGCAAAGGGATGAAAAAATGCCTTCTCATAGAAACAGTCGCAGTTAAGGTTAAATGAACACCTAACGTGTTTCGGTATAAGGGTCACACGTACTAGCAATTGAGGAAGGCGATAGTTTCTGTTGGCCAACTTCATTGCATACTCGTAAATCTCGGTGAGTTGAATCGCTTCGGTGGCTGCTGACAAAGAGTTGGACGCCGACAAATCCGCGAAATTGTCCGTAGAACCAGGAGGTATGCCCAGGAGCCAAATCTTCTCCGGAAGTTTGTACACCGGCTGCCCATGACCTGTCTTGCTGTGTTCGCACAAAGGACCCATAAGTAGATAGCACAAATGTGCTGCATAAACCAGGCGCCTGGACAACAAACTGTCACCGAGACGTTCTAATGCGCTTTGTGCAAGTTCTGGTTGTGTAGATTCAGCCGCGAGTATCATAGCCAAATGTGGGCGCCATTCGCCATTATCCGTGCCTTGAATACGAAAATAACCAGTGATTCAAACTTCTATCTCAAACAAGAACCGATGTGTGGTGGCACTATTCTGTGGATAAATGCAGCTATAAAAATTTCAACTTGGAAATTACGAGTGAGCAGTGCTTCTCGACCCCCTTAACCCAGTAAAAACCGAGATACAAAAAGCATAATTCTGCATTTTCGCTATTGCGAGAAGGTTCTACCTGGGTATTTGAAGAAAAGGACTAAACTGAACCAAGTAAGATAGAAGAATACTTAACACTTCGGGAGAGCACTTACCACGGCCATAGGCCGTCGTGGTAACAGCCTGAGGCATCTCACCAGCCGTGAGTTGATACAATGTAAGAATAGGGTCTGCAACAGGAATGGCGCGGCACAAAAATCGATCCATGACTTTATCGAACACGGTAGGACCAATTCGCTGACCTAGAACAAATGCGTGCCCCCAAAGATGGTAACGACAGGCATGTTCAAGA